>NC_143557.1:81537678-81839642 GCF_054136105.1 Typopeltis vanoorti
AGAGAAGAGATGAGACAGTTTACACTCAGTGTTTCACCTCCACTAACAAATTGTCTAAAATATTCGCCTTGCATCAGTTGAACTCATCAGCTATCCTCCAAAGGACAAATCGATATCATTCAACACCAGTAAAAATATTTCATGGCTCGTTGGAGTATCGTGAAAAGAATGGACAGAGATAAATCTCTCTCATCTGTGATATCCCTTCGTAAGCTACGAACAAAAATCTTCGGCTGATATGATTTATTAGAACTTTCCACCAACTGACAGGATCTCTGATCCGCGATAGTCATATTAAACAATGCAAGCAGGTAAACATTTGATTCATTGTTGCCCTTTTGCATTGTTAGTTAATATTAGCTGGATAACGTATTTCAAACTCATTATTGGTGGATGCAGTCAAACTCGTTATATTCCAGTTTTTTTTTATTTCTCTTTTAATTCCGATTTATAGAATAGCTTATCAATAGGCATGACAACAAAATATACAGTTTTTTTGGCTTTTTTTTTTTACCTTTTCTTACATTGAAGAAACCCGTAGAGCAAAGATTTAATGACATATATCCAGCATTCGTCACTGTAGGTGCGAGAT
Organism: Typopeltis vanoorti; assembly: GCF_054136105.1. NCBI lineage: Eukaryota > Metazoa > Arthropoda > Arachnida > Uropygi > Thelyphonidae > Typopeltis > Typopeltis vanoorti. The sequence goes on from NC_143557.1 coordinate 81,538,271, forward strand.
AAAGAAGATCATTTGAAATTCAGATACACATAGCACTGAATTAAATATTTTTTCTCCTTTCTCATCTAGAAGTGTTGAAGTTATTTATATTCAGTAGTGTATGCAAATTCCTATGGCAAACACAAGCAAAAAAAAGGGTCCAAAATTGCTTTGCGTATTCAAACCAAAAAAAGAAAAAAATTGCAGTTTCAGGAAGAAATTAAAAAAATAAAATAAAATAAATAAGATTAGTGGCTAGGAAAAGATCCGATAGGTGGAGCAGTTGTTGCTTTAATCTCCAGTGTTTGGTTTCTAACAAGATTTTTTTTTTTTTTTTGACCTCAGTTCCTATGGATTGATTTTTCCTTTCTTATCTTAAATTGGTTACGTTAAAATTTTTGTTACGATTTAGGGGATGCAAGTTTTCTGTTTACGGGAGAGTGAAGATAGAAACCTAACTTTATAACTAGTTCACGCCACTCTTTCGCCTTCCGGTTTAGTGCGAAATTTCCAACATTTTATTTTTCTTTTTTTTCGGTGGTTCGTCCGTGTGATTCTGCTTTTAGACATTCATTCTTTAAATAAAAAAAAAATTCAATTGAATCGGCAAACACTGCTCCGGAAAAATATATTCGATTTAACTCATTAAAAAAAGGAATGTGGCACACCGACAAGAATAGACAGAGAGAAAACACGAAATTAGAGTTTGTAGTTACTTTAATCCATGCAAATAAAATGTTTTTTTTCTTTTATCTTTTCAAACATAAACTCAAGTTGATTCTTTCTAAAAATGTACACTCCATATAACGTATCGATTTTAAGTCTGAACTCGTGCTAAGCTATCTAATTGTTACGTTGAATGTGACATTTATCTTTTTTTGCTGATGTAAAGCTATCTAATTGTTGCGTCGAAAAATGATATCTGCCAACTTTGCACGCGCTAAGCTATTGCATTGTTATATGGAATAGTAATGTTTTTTTAAAGGGATTTTATATGCTGATTCTTAAACTGAAAATTTATTACAGTCGATGTGAAATCTGAATTGCTTTGTACTGTTCATATTTTTCTTTTTTGAAGACGAGAGAATTAGTCTAATAAGAATCGATATTTTTCAAAGGTTCCCGAATAAACTATGTTGCTTTCTTGTTAAAAATAGAATACGAAAAAGACTTACATTGATTTATTTTTCTTGCAGTTTGCTTCGTAACAGATTCAATCTTTGATATTGCATTTCACATCTGGGAGAATTTAGATTTTTTTCCCCTTGAAGGTTAAGGTAATTCTGTAGTCCTTTTTAATAAAAAAAATAAGTTTGAAATCGCAGTAGAGTAAGCAGTAAGTTATTACAATATTTATACTTTCTTTGAGGTCGAGTATTACAAACTTCAGGGTCTTTTGCCTCACGTCATATTTTCATTTTTTTTCTGTTAAAGGATTGTGAGATGTCACCATCAGAACACAAGAGCACCATTGATATACAAGCCGAATAATTTAAATTTTATAGTTGACGTATTAACGTCAATTCTAAGAATTTACTACGTAAGCTGTCTAGTATTCTGAATTGGCGTCTCATTCTGCATTTATAATCGATTGCACTCTTCTGTCTTTTTTCTTCAAAAAACAAATACCTGGTTGACCAACGTATCAGATTGATTCCATAACCAATAACATTTATATGGAAAAGGACGGTTTTTTTTTATTAAAAAACAACCAAAGAAAACCTGGTTTTGAATACTGTTAGAGATAGGAATAATTTCAGCTAAAAACCGATTGGGCTCAGATGGAGGTGGAAGCATTTCACTCCCGGAAAAGCAGACAAATCAGTCGGGGAATAAATATAACACTTCGCGAGCAATAATGCAATGCAAAAACAAACCTTCAATTAGGTTTGAGTTCTTCACGTTGCGTCTAAATAAAAAAGCAACTTAAGCTATGAAAGCCAGTATACTGTCTGTTAACTGCGTGTATTCCTTGGCCGATTTTTCTATCTTTTGGAAGGAAAAGATCCGAGTTATCAGGAAGAAAAACTGTGCCACCTATGCGACCAGCTAATTCACTTTCACAATATAAAAAAAAAATCACAATGTTAAAAAAGACTTGAGTTTGAATCTCGTCCCTAAACATATCCTAGACGAGATTCAAACTCGAATCTTTTTTTAACTTAAGGACAAATGTTTTGATTCAATCTCGAGGAAGTCGAAATTGGACTGCTGAGGCGCTGGTATGATTTCTATATATCTTTGTTTGGGCGCTCTCAAACTTAACGTCACTTATAGTGGCCTCTAAAGCGCGAGCGCACACACACACACACACACACACACACACACACACATACACACACACACACACACAGAGAGAGAGAGAGAGAGAGAGAGAGAAATATGCTTCTCCTGCTCAAGGAAATGTTTGTAGTTAAGTTGTGGACTGCATTACATTTCAACTTCTCATCTTCTTATAAAAATTCCCAAAGAAGGCAACTCTAAATGACAAAATTCAATTTTTTTCTCCTTTCACATTCCTCTAGTAATTACGTCACAGTCAAGAGAAATTCATTTATCGACTTCTTGTTATGATTTTCATTGGAAATTTAATTCGAATATCCCTTCCGCTTACGTATGATCACTCACTATCGCCCATTTAATGTTCAAACAATACAATTCCTTTAAGGATGCTCCGAAAGATATAATTTATATTTGATAAATTCCTGAATATTTGTATTGCGATTATTCCAGACAGAAACTTAGGAATTGCAGACGAAGCAAAGCAACGGAAGTCGGATGTCTAAGATATGAAAATGTTCTTGTTCATTCATTACGAGTTTGTTTTCTCCAAGTAGGGGATTAATACCTCGAACACTTCTTTAAACGTGCATATAAACTTATGTACTGTCGGCTGACAGCATTTCAGAACTTCCCGGATGTGTCCGTACTCGGATACCATCGCTGTACAACTTTTGTCGCGTGTTTTATGAAATCAGAGCCAAGTCGGAAGCAAAGGAATGTCATGAGTAGCGAATGAAAACCGGAAATGCTTTAGATCAACTTTAAGTCACACGCGCGTTGTTATTATAATTTTACGCCATCTTAAGAGATGTGCTAAGTATTATATACGAATGCAAACAGGACAGCAAGGAAATGAGTAAACATGCAATAATAACGGCTGTAGATTAATAATGCATGATTTGTGTACAAGAATGCGATGCATGATGGGATAGCATTTGACATTGCTGACAGTCTATTAATATAAGCTTAATAAAAACGAATGAGTACTGTCGGCTCTTAAAAATATTATTATTATAATATATATATATATATATATATATATATATATATATATATATATATATATATATATTTGTTTAAAACATTTGTTTAATACTATCCTTTGTTTAAAACATTTTTAGAAATTATTATTTAACACTATTCTTTGTTCAAAATATTTTCAAAAAGTTTCTCACTAGTTCCAAAAATAAGGAGAAAAATTTATAAAAATATTTTATAAGAAAAGTTCTTTTCGAATATTTAATATTATATGATATTATTAACGATAACGGAGGACCTTATTATTTTGTTATTAAGTCCTTAAAAGGAGTGGCTAGATGGGCGAAGCAAGAATACTTTTCATATTCTCCGTTATCTGTAGAGGACGGTGTAAGGATAGGGTGTTATTGAGCTATATAATAAAGCTCTGATCATGGCAGGAGGGTAATAGAGGAGCCTCAGAACTTCATTGGCTAGAGCATTACTCCCTCTCTGGATATTCATTTTAGTCGCCTCGTACGACATGCATGAGCTACATTGGTGCTATTCTTATCCCGGTCACCACACGGGAAGTTCTCTTGTTATTAGTCCTTAAAAGGACTGGCTTAAAGGGGAGAAGCAAGAATGATTTTCATATTTTCCGTTATCTGTAGAGGACAGTGTAGGGATAAGGTTATTGAGCTATATAAAGCTCTGATCATGGCAGGAGGGTAACAGCAATAGCCGAGCCTCAAATACAACTTCATTGGCTACAGCTTTGCCATCTGTTAAGTTAAAGCCGTCTCTAAAAATTCGGACGATCCCTAGGCCACTCAATCGTGGGCGAAAGACCGTCCATCTCAGCGTTGGCTCACTCAGTGATGGCCTTCCACCCACCACCACCACCACCACCGAGCAGAACCGCTCAAATTCCGAAGAAAAGCATTCACCGACAAAATCCCTCACCGGGCCTGGCCGGAGAGCACTTTCCCTGGAGATTCAAATTGCTCCCTTAAGGCAAAAACCTTAAGAGAGCGTACTCATATTAGCAATAGGTGAGCCTCAGTTAGAACTTCATTGGCTACAGCATTGCCATGCATTACTCTCCAGGGGGTACTCCAAGAGCCCCTCTTGTTATTATCGTACTGTAGTCCTTATCCTAATAATAAGGACTGGCTTAAAGGGGCGAAGCAAGAATGCTTTTTATCTTCCCCGTTATCTGTAGAGGGCAGTGTAGGAATAAGGTGTTATTGAGCTATTAAAGCTCTGATCATGGCAGGATGCTAACAGCAATAGCGAGTTTCAGTTTAGAACTTCATTGGCTACAGCATTGCCATCCATTACCCTCCCTGGCTACCAATTTTTGTTGCCTCGTGAGACATGCATTAGCTACATTGGCGATGTTTAAGTAAAGCCAACTCTAAAAAATTTAAGACGATCTTTAGACCACTCCATAGTGGCCGAAAGACCGTCCATCTCAGCGTTGGTTCCACTCAGTGATGGCCTTCCCCCCAACACCACCGAGCAGAACCGCTCATATTTTCCTAAGAAAAGCATTCACCGACAAAGCCCCTCATCGGAAAACACTTTCCTCGGAGACTCAAATTGCTCCCTTAAGGCAAAAACCTTAAGAGAGTGAACTCAAACTCTCGAATCTCTGCGTCCCAGGGGGTAACAGCAACAGCCGAGCCTCAGTTAGGACTTCATTGGCTACAGCATTGCCATCCATTACCCTCCAGGGGTATTAATCGCATTAGCTACATTGTTGGCGCTATTCTTATCCCGGCAACCACACAGGGATCGTATTATTCTTATAAGAACTGGGCGATGGACTGAGTCCTTGACTCTTTATCCCGTCATCTGAATGAAGTAAATCTGTGTGGATGGAGTGTTATTGAGCTAAGAAGCTCTAGTCATGGCTGGGTAACGGCAATAGCCGAGCCTCAGTTAAAACTTCATTGGCTGCAGCATTGCCATTTGTTACCCTAGAAGTCCTATGAAGGACTTCTTTCATTCCCGAATATAAGTCCTCTATCCGGATCGTGTTATTGACATACTACTTCAAAATTTATTTATTTTGTTTATTTATTTATAAATAAATTTTTGGTGTATTCTTAAAAATCAATTTTTGAAAATAATATTGCATCTAATATTTGTAAAATAAATTTTTTATTATTGCTTTTAAAAGACAATTTATTTATTTTTTAATTATTTTCTTTTTCGGTCTTAAAAATAACTTTAAATCAAAAGTTATTTTTAAGGTTTAGTATGATAAATAATCTACTGTATTTATTTCTATTTTTAATTATTAAGCAGACATCCATACAATATCAACAATGGAAAAGTCCAACACGACAATATTTCCATTGTTTTATTTTAACATATTGTATATATTTTAATATTACTTAAAATAATGAACAGAACGGACATTTCAAACAAAAAACATTTATGAAATATAAAAATAAATACATTTAAAAAGACAATAAATCACTGAAGAAGATGAACACGCACAACTATTGACACTGGAGAATCAAAAGAAAACAAATGAAGGCGGTCTCTGTGGAAAGTTAAGTAACTAAGGTATTCTTAATACTTTTAAGAAGAACATCAAAGTACATTGTTGGTACAAGACGAAATGATGGGATTCACACAGAGAGGCAATTTCGCATAAAGAAGTGAGATAAGAGAACATTCTCGCGCTGTTATGGAGTGTTGGAGGTTAAAGATATAACACCATGCAAATAGGCAATCACTGGATGCAGAATAAATCCATTTGAGAACTATTACTCGAAACAGAAGGGATTGGAAACATATACTTAACGCTAAAAGCCAGACAGAAGAGTAGATTGGATAATCTTACATTTCTTGTAAAGACATAAAGACTTCTTACATAAAGTATGTTCTCTTTTTATTAACGCATAAGTAAGAAAGAGTTTAAAGAAAAATTTACATGAAAGACTTGGAAATCTAAGATTAAGAGAGTAGCAAATACTCGATCATTCTAATTAGGAAACATAACAAGCAAAAAAAAAAAAAAAAAATCACGAATAATAAAAAAAAAAATTTTACATTTTGAGCTTTTCTATTTTTTGTTGCCAATTAGTATCCTCATCTTAGTTTTTAAGACGACATACCGGTTGATAAATAATTGTATTAGTCGTTATTTCATCCATAGAAATGTTTTAAATGAAAAAGATCACATGAGATGGTCATCACATACGTCTTAAGTAAACAGTTTCAAAGAGCATCAAATGCCATATAATTTTTCTTACTTTGTTTACGTCGATTAGTTCGAATGCGTTGAAGTACACGTTTTAAACACAAGCACGCAAATAATTAGAAATTTCTGTGCACAGAGCAAGACATTTAATTGGGATGTGCCCTCATGAGAAAGCCTGTAGTCATATTAGTGACAGAGATACGACTAGAAATGATATTTTGATAAAACGATGTAACTGGTTAAGCTCAATTTATTTTTATAATTAATACGGAGTGGTGTAGGAAAGAAAATTCTCAAATGATTAGTTAGAGATGGTTGCAGATGCAAATGAGCAGCTTCGCTCAACTGATATTTAACTTACGAATTATATTTAGAAATGAAAATAAAATTGCTAAATTAATCTCTAACCTAGGGTTTATGTTTTTTTTTTACCTTTAAACGGTAGAAAGGCATGAGGAGCCTCCCTAGCTCAATTAGCTTCGAAGATGCCCTTTGGTTAAAACAACTTGGGTTCGAATGCTGTTTAGTACGAAGAAATTTTATCAGGACGTTTCAATTAAAGGGTGGGTTAGCCGGTCTTATACGGTGGCGCCAGGATTTTCCTCTTGGGAACTTGGTTTTCGCATCCATCAAACTCAAAAGAACTTAGGTGAGTCGCAGTCGTAATATACTATATGCAAATGAAATTATCCTCCCCCCATCGGAGCATTTATTTCAAACAAGCTCAGTTACTTGACCTTGACAAATCCCTGTGCTTGCCATGCAAAGGGAAACAAGAGAAGTATTAGGATTTTCCATTAACGTTGGAGGTACACTCTTCCTTTTGGCCGTAGATAATTTTCTATAGGTGGCACACGATTATTTTCGCCTGGTATGAGTTCACATCCCACTTGTTGGAGGCCTGAAGTGGCTTGATAACGTACTGAGCTTCATCTGTAGTGTACGAACAAAGATTTAATCTTAGCCAACCCACGGTACTAATGTGCCCTAGAGATTTACAACCTTAAGTGGGTGGGATTCCCAGAAAAAACAAAATTAGATAATACCACCCACTAGGATTCGGATCCCATAAGACATAGATTTATGTAATTAATAAAACCACTACTTTATAAATGCAATCGAGCCTTAATAGCGACTTAGAAAAATAAATTTTTAAATTTTCGTTACAAGTTCTTTCTCTGAATATTAAATAATTAACCGAATCCGTTATAAAAAAAAGGCATGAACTTAATTAGCATAGCCGTATCAGATTTAGTTAATTTGTTTAATGGGCATACTTAATTAATTTCTTAAAAATAACTAATTAACCAAGAGCAAAACATTCCTAAGGACTTGCTAACGATGTCTCAATCAATAGGAAAGAAAGAAAGAATTAAGATCAGTACTTCTGGACATCTTAAATCCAAGTATTCATACGGAACAAAATAATATCTTTTAGTTATTATCGGATAGAAAGAGAATGATTGAATACGAGAATATTAGCATTGAAAGAATGTGGAAGAAAGATGCGTGTGGAAGATTGGATTAGCTTAGTATGACGCTCGAGTCATTTTACTTAGTTTTATTTCGGGCTGCTAATTTTACGAGGTTTGTTACAGTAAACTACAAACGTCGAGAGAGAGAGAGAGTTTTTAAGAAAATCGAAGCACCTACCCGACCTGACATAGCATCAACTTTCCCCATGTGTTCAAACGACGACCACGAATAGTCGAAACGGACCACACCCCGTCAACCCCCCACTCCAAAAATCAGTTGCTGTTTTCAACCCCTTTCACCCTTTCCCACCTCATATAAATATATAAAAAACGCTCCGCCCATCCCTTATAATATATATGTATATATATGTTATTCAAAAAAACCAGGGTTTTTTCCATTGATTATTTCAATTCTCTCACTTCCCCCTCCCCCCCATACACACAGTAGTTTGGCCAACGCAAAAGAAGAAGAGCCACAACACCCACAAAAAGGTATGTGCAAATTTCTTGTCCTCTATGCAACATATATTTATTGATAAATATATATCTACAATGCCCTAAGAATCCGTGAGAAAAAGAGCCAATGGCATTTAAACTGGGGCACTCCTAAACAGAAGCAGGCAAATAGTCGTAAATATAATAGTTAAGAAAATTGTTTAAGAATATTTAGAACAAACTTCTACCAAAGTACATATAGAGATGACAAAGTTTTTTTTATTTTATTTCATAAAGTTGGGTCATACAATTAACAGTAAGAAAACCAACGAAGACTGTTAAAGAGACGCCATATTTCGTGATTTTTAACAGAGTTAGCAGAGCTTTTAAGAAATATTCGACACCTATATTTAATACAACTATACGTGCATTTCTTCAGTTGTATTTTTATGTGATACGAAATACTACACAAGAAACTAACATGATTTAGTATGTTGTGTAGTATTAAGTGATTTTTAACTGTTTTTGAAAAAAAAAAATCATGTATTTTTACATAATCCAGAAACCTTAATCCTACCAAATATGGAACTTTTTCAAGTCAATTCTGGCCTTCCAATTAGCCACGTTGTGGTCACATCGTACGATGAAATTCATCTACTTCCCTCCCTCCTTAAAGAGGTTACAAACATTAATGCAAACGGCGGGATTCGAACCAACTTTAAGTTGGTGGGGAAGAGCGAGTATACTACCCATTCGACAAACCAAGACGATAAATGAATTCTAATAATGAGTTATCATAAAATTGTACAACCTTCTTTAGGAATAACATTATTCGAAGGATATTCGAGAATTTGAAACGTAGGAAATATTTCAAATATTTGAAAACAATATTTGAGAAGAAGAAATACTATTACTACTATGAAGTACACTATCTACCAATAATTGTCCAGACACCCCTGTTATTTAAAGTTATGGAACATTCTAGATTTGTTTAATTACATAAAAACCGGTGTACAGATAGTAGGAAGCAGTTTCATCGGAGCAGTTGAATACAGGCGGTACTGCAAGACGACATGAACTCCGTGACTTTGAGAGAGGTATCATCGTGGGCTGTCACATTCGTGGCTTGTCCATACGTGTCATTGCCGCTCAACTGGAGCATCCAAAATCAACAGTTGGCGACGTGATCAACAAACGGAGACGTTCTGGCATCGCTGGTGCAGGAAAACATCTAGGGCGGCCGCCGAAAATGACTGACAGGGACAGGAGGGGGAGCGGGTGGCACGCAAAAAGCTACAATGTGCACAGACCATCCGTGATGAGTTCCAATACGCCAGTAACACCATGGTGAGCATTAATACTGTAGGAAAAGAACCCCATTTACTGGGTTTCCACGGAAGGGCAAGCATCACACGCTATACATCACAACAACGTACAAGGCGGCTCGTCTTGCCTGGTGGAAAGAACGTGTGAAATGGACAATTGGCCAGTGGAAAAACGGTACTCGGGAGCGATGAATCAAGGTTTCCTGTTTCCTGTCTGGTGGCAAGGTATTGAATCAGCCTGGTGAACGCTTATTACTACAGTGTTGTACCCACATTAAAGTTTGGTGGTGGTGGATGAGTAATGATGTGAGATGCATTCATCTGGTTTGAAGTGGAACCACTGGTCGTTGTCCGTGCTTCCACGAAGGCAGCTCAGTACCTTGATATTCGGCATAAAAACACTATGGAGTTGCTATGGAACAGACTTCTGTTACTATCAAGACGACAATGCTCCATGTCACAAAGCTGCAGCTGTAATGGAGTGGTATGAATGGATGGGTGTTAAACGACTCCCCTGGCCTGCGCAGAGTTCCTGACCTCAACTCTCATCGAACACCTGTGGGACGAGTTGGAGCGGCGTTGAGGTCCAGAACAGCACGTCATTAATCTGTCGCTGAACTCAATTCTGCTTTCATTGAGGAACAGAGACAAATTCCACACGATGTCTGCCGCACATCGATGGAGAGCCTCCCTCAATGGGTGCAGGAGGTGATCAAAGCCGAAGGTGGACATACCCGATATTAGGATACGCCTTCTAGTATCAGTTGTAAATTGCTAAAGTGTCCAGACAATTATTCATAGATAGTGTAGATTTTACAGGGCAAATGTCAAACGTTACCTTAAGAAATATAATGCGTTTATTGACATTCATATTCTCATAAAACAAAGAGTTCTAATCAAATTCGTAAATTCTCACAATCTAACATTCGGATACGCTTCTTAGATATTCATATAATTTATTGCGAGAAATAAAAAAAAACACTGAAAGTAAATTACTGCACACTAAATTATATTCTTACTCTAATCATTTATCCAAGCGTGATTAAACAAGTTTGAGCGCGAGGTATTTCCAGGATAAAGCTGATTATCTGGAGTTGCTTGACGTATATATGGAGATATGGAGACAGATGACTTTATAGAAAAAAACAGACTTGGAATAAAGATCACTCTAAACGTTGAGTGACTGAAACGATCCATGAAAACATCAATCGATGAATGCAAAATCATATTGTTAATATGACAGCAAATAAATGGTGTTTTAATATATTATCCAATTATTTTAGAATAATTTATGTTTAAAAGATTTTTTCATTAATTTGCATAATAAATTTTAATAAATAATAAAGTATATTAATATTTTAATATTTTACAGAGCAGGAGAAATTACAAACTGACACCTCTCCTGTCGATTTTTTTTACTATTGCTGAGATTGTTTTTATTCATTTTTTTATCTCCGCATACTCATTTTGACTCGAGACACACAACCAAAATATTAATGAAGGCATTTTCTGAGACTAGTTACCTTAGAGCACATGACATTTCAATATTATGCACTGATAAAAAAAAATTAAAATTTTATTATTATTATTCCGAGAAGATTAGTTTTCATACATGCTGAAATGCTGCATAATTCTGTAAGGTATTACATGAACGTGATGAACTGTGACTAGCTCCCTCTAGCGTTATAACTGAGAAGCTGCTTCTGGGAGAATACGTGGGCGGAAGAACTCCGAGGTTTACATTTTCCAATTATGAACAATGAAAACAGTAAAATTTTTTCGATTATTCTCGATGAGTTTAATAATATCTAAGAACAGTAAGTCGAAATTTCGGAACAATTGTTGTAGGGATGGGGAAGTAGATTTTTGAAACAGAACATGAATAGTCCACACTGATTCTATTCCAGAGTTCAAGAACGGCGAGCACGTGACCACTGCAGACTGTTGCTAGTTAAAAATGGAAATGTTGGATCTCTTCTAACTGCAACAGGAATAATCACGGCCCTTAAAAGTTTATAGTCGTAGTTTTTATGGAATTACCGTCCCAATTTCTTTTAATTCATATAAACCAACCTTCAGTACAATCCATCATCATTTTTGGAATAAACAATGAAACAGAGAAACACGTTACTTGCTTCTTAAACCGACTCGAGAATATTCCATAATTAACATACATAATACAATAGCCTTGTTAATCATTTTAATTGCAACAAACTCAAATCAACTTTCTCAATAACGTCAACAACTAAATGTACAGATCGGATACCCACCGATTTCCAAAAGTTCGTCAGGACCAAAAGAGATCTACCTATTCCCTTGAATAAAAGGCGTTTAGTGATTTATAAATGATCATCGATGTATCCTGTTTAAAGTATAACGTCTCATACACTTTTAAATTTAAGAAACACCTGCCATAATTACATTCTGAACTCGCGCGTTTAAAGAGGGCATCTAATTTAATCTTAGGCTATTAAAGTCGAATCATAAACGTTCGCTTTGAAAATTTAGTAGACGTATCATTGCAGGATAGCTAATGTTGTTGACATTGACTAATGACTTTTTAGTAAGATCCTTGATAAATTTACGATATTTTTAATGGCTATCTTTATAGTAGGTTTGATGCTTTTCTTACAGTACACTGACGGGCTCGTAAAAGACAAAATAGCTACCAGTTTAGAGACAGGTTTCTTGAATGGTTCCATTTTTATACCAAGAACTACTATAAGCCTTCCAATCTGTTTTTTTATACAATTGTTAGTAAATGTATGTTTCTAATTCGTGTATTGCTGCACTAATATACATAAATCTTCTTCATTGAGGAAAATTCACGGAAGATTTTTGAGAGTTGTCGACAGCTATAATGGATCAATACGAAAACTGTCTGCAACTCGTAATAGTCCTTCAAAAAAAAAAAAAAAAAGAAGTCCCGAGCTTCTCAATGAGACATTATTTAATTCCTAATGACGAGGACACAAAATCCCAAAGCATGACGTCATAAAATGCAGTGACGTCATAAAATAGACATTAAAATACTCTTTTGATGGAGAAATATTTCTAAATATGGAGTTTATGCCGCACTCTTATCCAACAACTATCATTATTCTGTGTATAGTTATTTGAATTTATGTACATCTACATAAAAAAACGCACCTTTGACTCGTTTCTTGTTAGAGCTACTCTCGAATATCACATAATAGGTGAACTTTTTAGCGAAAAATTTTGTTAAGAGTCAAAGCAAAAAAAAAAAAAAAAAATTTACTTCTATTTACACGCGTGCACCATTTTTATAACCAGACAGTTTCAGTGTGACTCTCACTAACATAAATACCTCATTTTACTTAATGTTTTACGCATGGCAGAACTTCAGAGATTAGTCGATTTTTAGTGGAACCCAACAAGTCCTTGCTACAGTTTATATGACCAGTTCCAGGAGATACATGGTTTTTGGCACAGTGCCAACTCCAGCCACCGCTAATGGAACAGTCTGTTTTCTATTGTTGAGTGCCATGTTTAGGGAATACTTGTTCTCACTTGGCTTTCAGACTAGCAACGCGACTTTTAGTAATGAAGAAAGCGAAAAAGGATTTCTTTACCTTGGTAATAATCTTTTTTTTTAGCCTTTTTTGTTCCCCAGAATATTTTCTTGTTACTGTAAAAAAGAACTTTTTCTTACCTCATTTATTTAGCGAATGTATAGAAAATATCGCAGGCAAAATGGTATTGATCATCCATTTACATTCGTGATGCTGTAATGCGGGAAAATGGTGGGTGTTAGTTGTACTTAGTGAACACAGGAAAGGCGCTATTTATGATTTTTGTTTTTGTATTTTAGATGTATTGTGCATGACTGGGCACACCAAGTTTTGAAAATGTGGTTCAGATATTCTATCTGCATAAAATATGATAATATAAATACCTATGCATGATGGGGAGTTTCAATCTTTAAGGGTTAGGTGACTGAAACAGTCTAATGAGCGATAGAAATCTTTTTTTTGACCTCTTCGTGAAACGATAAACTAGTGGAAATGAGAGAAGATGGCAAAAAAAGAGAAACGTGACAAATACCTAGGAGAAAGAAAATTGACAAAAAAGAGAAAAGTAACAAAATATAGGAAGATGACACTGACAAAGTATATGAAGGTGAAAAAGAATAAAACATATGAAGAAGAAGACAAGCGAAAAAACTGTACGAAGAAAACTGGTACAGTTACAGAAACGGACAAATATCTTGGAGGAAGAAAATTGACAACAGTCTAAGAAAAAGTGACAAAACCGTAGGAAGAAGAAAGTTTACACGACACCTAAGAAAAAGAAAATTCACAAAATTTAAGAAGAAGAAGAAAATTGACAAAATCTAATCTATCAAGAATAGACTGACAAAATCTATGAAGAACAAAATTAACAAAACATAGGAAGGTGTAAACTGACAAATTAAAAACCTAGGAATAAGAAAATGTGCAAAACCTAGAAGGAACTCGACAAAAGAAATTCGACACAAACCCAGGAAGAAAAAGTGACAAAATTTGCTAACATTACGAAGAAATAAGTGACAAAAACATCAGAAACTTTACCAACCTAAAAGTGACAAAAATATAAGAAAAAGAAGTTCTACATGAAACAGTTTGGTGGGGAATAACTAGAAAAAGCATCCCGTACGTCTGGGATAAATGTTCGATTTATCCTGTACATCTGGGATAAATCGAACATTTATCCCAGACGTCCTTTAACTCTATCGTACAGTAATATTATATAAGGGGACTGAAGAGGTACTTGAAAAGAAATAATGAACATCTGATAAACTCAGTACAGGAAAGTTAAAAGTGACAAAATATTAAGATTCACTAAAAAAAGAGGCTTTCAATCGATACATTTAACAGTGCTGATTGTGCTGCAGCAATCTTCCGAAACTAATACATCAATCACCAGTAAAAATGCGATCTGTTTTCTTAGTTTAATCAATTTAGTTTCTTCTTCAGAGGTTGACGAATTTCTGCAAGAAATTATAGAAAATACTTCAAAAAATCCCTAAATAAAATAACCAAAATGTCTTTCTTACGGGATTCGCAACAGACGTCAGTGAAGGTACCACAGTCTTAACACTCCGCTCCATTCACAATCGTTCTTTGATTCAGATTTTATTATGAATTTGGGGGAGTTCGGTTTAGTAGGTTTTGTGTGGTGTTAACTCAACAACCCCTTAAAGCTTTTCCTTTTTTTAAATAATATCCAAAGAAGGATAAGGATTCAACTGCAAACATCGTAAGCGATAGACACCAAAGCGGGAAAAGCATTGCGATATAAATGTATCGCATTTCAGTCAGAATTAAGAGCGTTTATGACCTTCGAAAAAAATGTTTCTACTCATCAACTTTCAACAAACTAATCAAATGATGCCGACCACATTACAATCCATGTAAGTAATGAAGTTTAATAGCATACATTTAAGACAGAATTGAATTTTAACTTGATTTATTTAATAAATCTAATATTACCAAAATATACTTAAAATGTGATTTGTTAATTGGAAGTGACAACCAAGACTAAATTTGCACCACGTAATAATGATTAGCAAGAAGAAGGAAATGTAATTAGCTTTTACATTGATGTCTTATGGCAGGCATCTAATTTACTTTAGACATGGGCTGTCTTGAAAGATTGCATGAAATAACTAGCTAAAGGTAGCAGAAAATTAAGCATGGTAATGAAATTTTTCGGGGTCGGGTAAACATATTCTCTTCTTCCTTTTTTTTATTTTTTTATAATTTATTTCCTCAGCACTCAGTAGCTATATTCAATTTTCAACAAACAATGTTATCAAGAGTGGAATAAACAAAGTTCTGATTGAAAGAACACGAGGAGGAGGATAAGTGGATCTCATAAACAATAGATATTTGGATACGGTGCTGACCTGATCGCTGGTATCGAAATACTGGACAGAAAAATGGACACGAATATCAAAGATGCCGTATACGTTATAAAGACGACTAGAAATAACGTAGACGTGATGGGAGTTATAAAAGCATCGACAAATAAGAGGATATTTGGAGCGCATTGGAGGGGGAAAAAAAAGGTTCAAGTACGCGGTAAGCAGATTAAAGTTTTTTTTTTATGCGGAGAAGTAGTGAGGGTAAAACATTGATAGGGGAATTGTTGGTTAACCCAGAAGGTCTTCCAATAAGCAAGGCTGTTGTACTGCCGATATGACAACTAACTCTGATATATGGTTGGAAGAAGTGGGGAGAGTGTCACAGAAGTGCGTGGTTACCTGCATGCCAATGGAGTTAGCAACGATGCTTTTTAAAATACGTTGCTACAGCCAAGCGTGCTACAAGAAGATGTATTGACTGTGATTACTCAGAAAGCGAGCAATGATTGGATTGCTAAAACAGGACAATATTTCCAGTGCTTACAAGTTCCTCGGGTGCTATCACTGGTAGCAAGGGATACACGTGCAGAATTTATGCTGTTTTTTCTCCATCGGTAAGCAACAAAAACTCACTGAAGCATCATTAACACGCTTTTATTCGCAAATATATGAATTAATTTGTTCCAATACTCCAGGGGTCTCTATATGGTCATAAACATTCCCCCACCCCTAAAAGAAATAGTTTTTAAAAAAACAGCAATCGATTGTCTCTTATTTCTCGCTAAAGAAACATTTAAAAAATGTCAGTGCCAAACAAAATTTGAAGAAACACGCAGACGAAATCTTCAACTCGCAACATACGAAGGAACATTTCCTGTTGCCAAGGCAACTGGAAAAGCTAATTAACTGTGGTGGTAGCTAACGAATTAATTTGTTATAATTAACGTGGGAGTAATTAATATATGTACACTAGACAAATAATCGATAAAATGTAAAAGCAGGAAATAGAAAGGAAATATGCATATACGAGTATGCATATACATATATAATTTTGCACATATACGTATGTATATGTGCAAAATTATTCTAATTTTTTAGTGGCAGAGGAGAGATAGATAATATATCTCTAGATAAGTACATAGTCTGTAATCTAAGTAAGAGAATGTAGTCGTATTGTGTTAATTTCGGCCAATCACAGAAGAAAGTCCATCAACTATTGATGACGTCACAGATACGCCACCTGCAGACTTTTATAATTATTAGTGGTAAAAATCCAAGGCTACGAAAAGAAGCAAACTTTTCAAAAATTAGTATGATAGTTTTGGGATGGGGGGGAAGAGGTTTTCGACTTGATGTTTGCATCGGCGTTATTGCCGAAGCCTTAGGTCTAAAAAACTATAAAAGAAAGCGTACTAATAGAAAAATATTAGAAAAATCGGCGTGATTTTTCATAATAATTTCTGAAATTATTATCCATAATATTTTATGGATAATGCCGTTTTGTGCATAAAAATATGAATTATTCAGAAAGTGCAACTCACGCTATAAAAAGAGTTACAAACACCTTTAAAGAATCAACAATGATAAAAGATTCAGTCAAGTTTTCTTACACCAAAAGTGTCAATCCATCACGTAAAATTCTTTGTACACAACAAGTCATAAAACTAACAACTTGCCAGGGTGGGGATGAAGAAAGATCGCCAAATAGAAAATGATGAGTTTAATGCGGTGGTCCTTCAGATAAAATGCGGTATCGTATTCTACCCCAAACATAATCGAAAGCGGAAGAGATGGAAAAATGAACTACCCCCATTTCCTGACAGGAAGTATAGAATAATTGAGTTGCCTTTGCTAAAAGAAGAGCCAGCAATGATGCAGTCCTGGAAAAGCTTCTCGTATTTATTCCTATTCGTCTGTAACAGAGATTACCGTAAACATTGAGGTTTTCGATAAAAACGCCAATCAGGAAATATCCGTTTTCACTCGATACAAACTTAACAAGCAAACCCGCTTTTATACCAAGTAAAAACAACACTCGGATGTAACTTACTGCATATGTATACTTAAGATGATTTTATGCTAATTTGTCGTTTTCAGATGGTAGCATCTCCACATATACTTAAGATATGCCAATTAAATTTGAAAAATGTTGGTTTTCATGTAAACGAATTAACCAAACCAAATTTTAAACGTTGATTACAAGAATGCGAACTAAAGTTACATATATTTTTCATGCTCTTCAGTTCAAACACACTGGGGAATTTTGTAGAGATCAAAAATACTTCGAATTTGGATCATCGCATTTACTACAAGACCCCATATTATCAAAAAAAAAAAAAGTCGTGTAAAAACAACACCAAGTGGAAAAAATACACATGAATTTCTGTCCGAAGTGTAGAGCACCCCCTCCCCGTAGAGCAGTTGGAAGGATGTGCAGGGAAAACTAGGACTCATTCCTGGAAATTCATTAAGAGTGTACTCAGCAAGCGCGTGAGGACAGGATTTTTCGCTTAGATTACTAGAGGCAGTTATTAGTGCATTGTAGGTGAATGAGTTCAAAGCAAAATGTGATAAGTATTGTGCAAGTATTGACAATTAGTGGACATTCCGTGGTCAGTCTACGACCTCCATTGAAGTGCCCATATAATAATAATATCTTTTCTTGTTGATATTCTGTCATCTTAATGGTGTATGTAAATGGTACTTTATTTATTGCAAATAAATTCTTCAAAGTATAAAGATAGATTATCATCCCATAGAGCAGGAGCCTTAAACCCAAGGTCGCGCCTCTGTATCATTTCACGTGTCCCACCCCTTATCCGCCACAGCAATGCCAAGTTGGGTTATAATTAGTTCCTAATCCTTAATTAGTTCTAAAATTTTATTTTTGGGTAATTTTCTCATTTTTAACATGATATGTTTTAGCTGTACAAATACTTTAAATACTAAGGAAAATTAAAATAACCAAAGGAATTAGACGAGCTGATTCATTACGTCGCACCTCATTTAATTTGGTGATGGCTGAAATAATAAAAGTAGTCGACAAAATGAAAAAGTGTGGTATGCAAATTAAAAATAAAAAATCGGGAATAATTGGATATGCTAATGGGATAATCTTATTAGCAGAAAATGAAGATCGCCTATAAAGATTACTAAATGCATTAATTAATGTAGAAAAAGAAAAGAAAAAATGAATATAATAACAACAAAAATGAATAAATAAAACAACGACAGTTGCCCAAGAAACCCATAATATGTAAATTAGAAATCCAATGGGAAAATGAATAAATTAGTAAAATATTTAGGAAGAAAAATGAAACAGTTAGCATCACGCAAAATGAAGTACAAGAATAACTAATAAAATCAAGTAGAATGTCTGGATGTCTCACAGCCTCATTTGGAAGAATAAAATAAGCAAAGAAACAATAATAAGGATCTACGAAGGAGTAATCAGACCAGTACTAATATATAAAGCAGAAACACGTGTGTGGCAACTACAAAAATTATACAAATTAATGAAACCATTTAGATGAAAATATTAAGAAAAATTCAAAGTACAACACTATTAAAGAAAATCCTGCACAAGCAAATCATATAAAATTGTAAAATAGATCAATTAAAGGATTGGATCGCACGCACGCACACACACACACCCACACCCAATAGTTTCAGAACAATTTGAAGCAGTTGTGCTGGGAATATAAGCTAATTGTTAATTTAGCATTCTATATGCGAATATCTTTATAATTTATAAATCGTACAGTTTTGATTTTCCCTCCTTATTTAAAAAACCATTATAATACTCTTTAACAATATGACAGAAATATATACAGTATGTTCGTATATATTAATATGAATATATATTCTAACTCTGTGGCACTAGTTGTTATGAAATAACAATGTATTCTTGTAAAGAGTGCTTTCCCGCATAGCGTAGCGACATTGCCGGGAAGAAAGCATATTTTAAGGATGCATACCTAGCTGCAGGAAACCAGATTTTCATGATCTTTTTAGTTTAAATTACGTTACTATAGCAACAAACTTCTAAATATAAACGCAATAAAGTCACATAAATCATGTAAGGTTTTCTTTGCGTGCTGCTTATCTACATATGTGAATGAACAGCCACTAAAATAGCTGAATACTATTACTACCATTAATAATAATAATAATAATAATAATAATAAACTGCAACAATGCAACTTGAAATATTCGTTTGAATAGTGTAATATTTAGAGATTTTCCTACGACCATATCAAGCATAAAAAAGATGAGGTTCTAAGACTTAACAAAACTCTTCGGAGAATCTCATGTTTCTCTCCGCTATCATTTTCAAGTCAAACGGGGTGTGGTATCGCAGCGAAGCAAAATTCTGTGTATTTGTTTGAGCGGAAAGTGACACATGCGGTTCTTTGGAACACTATCTCTCCACTTGAACGAAGATGGTGGAAATCAGTTGTTCAAGCGTGAAAGGGAACAACATGTGAAAGACAACCTTTCTCGACGGTCTACTCGTGCACTTTTATCCCTTACACACCGGGTAAGATACCTTTTTGAATTTCTCAGTTACTATTGATACCATTTCAGGCATTTTCTTAAAAAAAAGAAGGCTGTATCAGTCTGATTGCTACAGGATCAAAGATCCTGCATGTTACTTACTGTGAATGGTAGAATTCATGCTGGTCTCTCTACGACATTTTTATTGATATCATTTCCGATATCTTCGTCTTTTGGTAGCACTTGATTTTAAATACAATTTCTAGATATTTAAATCAACAATTAATTTTTAACAATTAATGTTAAGAATTGTTAGGACGTCATCACTGTTATTATTAGCATGTTTTGTTGTTGCATTGTTGCAACAAGAACAAGAAAGAACGCCATTATTGCATCTTTCATTATTGTAACATATCCATCTGAAATAGATGATCAACGTGAGTATAATAAACTTTAATGAGACATATTTGATCGTGTTTTTCCTCACTAAACAAACAAATCGATATCATGCATCAATAGTAATGGACGACTATATTAGATTAGATTCTTCCCTTAGGGTTATCCTTCGGATGACGGAATCATCAATAATTTTTCCTGAGAGTCTTCTCTCATCCCAGGTAATTCTCTTGGTACCTCATCAACGTTTGTTGGTGGAATTGAATTTTATTATTTCCGATATCTCGTCGAATGACGTCTGTGTGTGTGTTACTAGCTCGTGGAGTTCAAGGTTATTTGTCATCAACTTCAACATAGTTACAGCAGTTAGTTGTGTAGCACTATTTGGTTTGCTATCTAGCCTTATTGACTCAAATAGCACCTAAAGGTGCACTCTCAGAGTCAAGAGTAGTTCTAGTAAAATAATCAACTTGTTTAGATGGCATATTACCGATCTGTTTTCGACCTATTTTGAAAGAGGAAGGCAAGAACAGAATACTGTATTTAATTTCTTTAAACAATCTTTTACAATTATTATTTAAAATAGATTAAAATCCTAAATAAATTTTTAAAACAATTTTTAATTTTATAAAATTGTTTAAAAATACTTTGTTGAAAATTAGTACACTTACTAATAATTAAGACACCAAAATATGTTTTATTCATTTATTCTACTAATATGAAATGTCAGTGTGTAAGTTGCTTATATATCCTTCAGGATATTAAACTTCAATTCAGCATCATATCTATGGATGAACTATCATCCGATCACAATCCAATTCTACTACAGCTGGGAAATCAAGAATACCTATGTCCTCCTTCTCACTCCTACATTGCATGGGAAAGACTGTCAGCAGCACTCAAGGATTAATATTGGACCTGTTCCTCACATACGCACAAAAGAAGAAGTAGAAACTGCAGTTACAAATCTCACACAACAAATTAATTCTGCTATAAAGGTAGCTTCCTCCTACAAATCTGCCCGCAAGCAAGATCGTTTGCCTGAAGACACCATGAACTTGATCAGAGACAAAAACAGAGCTAGGAAAAGATACCGTAACACGTGCGCACCAGAAGATAAAATAAATCTAAACAGATTAAATGGGGCAGTAAGAGATGCACTCAAAGCCCATAGAGACCAAGTATGGGATGAAAAGTTATCCTCCATTTCACCTACTGATCACTCCATCTGGGGACTACTGAAAAATATCAAAAACAAAGACAGATCCCTTCCCCCAATATTCTCTGACCAGGGCCTTGCTCACACAGATGTAGACAAAGCAGAAGTTATAGCACACAACTTAGAGGAGCAATGCAGGCCTTCGTACGGAAACCTTGACTTTGACCACATATATAAGATTCACAGCAAGGTCAGACACTCACTCAAACTTCCTATCTCCAGCACTGACTATATTGCACCAACATCACCTGCTGAGTTATATGACATTATTAAAAAATTAAAGAACAAAAAAGCTCCTGGGCCAGACGGTATTACTAATCGGGTGATTAAACTTCTGCCGCGAAAAGCAGTAGTGCACCTGACCAGTATAATAAATGCAATTTTAAGATTTCACTATTTTCCTTCCACCTGGAAACTGGCTGACGTAATTCCTATACATAAGCCAGGCAAAGACCCACACTTACCTCAAAATTATCGTCCAATCAGCCTTATCTCAAATCTGGGTAAGGTTGCAGAGAAGGTCATCCTCTCACGATTCCAAACCTCAGTAAATGACCTAAACATCCTCCCTAAAGAACAGTTTGGTTTCAGGCAACACCATAGTACTACCCAGCAAATCCACAGAATTGTGGAATACATCACCACCAGCTACAACTGGCACCAGTGCACAGGCGCTGTTTTCTTAGACTTATCCAAAGCATTTAACAAAATCTGGCATTTTGGACTCCTGCACAAACTTATCTCAGCCGGTACCTCACTAAAAATGGTTCAGTTAATCCATTCATATCTTCAGAATAGAACAATGCAAGTAAACATCAATGGTTCTACATCCTCCCAGCGCCACATCTTTGCTGGAGTGCCGCAGGGATCTCTACTGGCTCCATTGTTGTTCTCTATATACATGTCAGACATCCCACACAATCCGATGACTTCCATTTTGGCCCTATACGGATGATACAGCAATACTAACCAGATCTCTCAAACCCCCATTTAATTACCAGAAAGCTTCAAGAAAACATTCTAAAGCTGGAGGGTTGGTTCTCTAAGTGAAGATTGGAAGTCAACCCCCAGAAAAGCTCAGCCGTTCTTTTCTCAAAAAGGCCAATGTCTCCTGCAGGAGATGTGTTACTATTCAATACTAAAATTCCCTGGCAGACAGAAACAAATTACCTGGGTGTGATTGTCGACAAAAAGATATCTTTCAACCAACACATCAAGTCTGCGTGCCCAAAAGCATCTAAAGCCATAGCTCAGATCTATCCGCTAATTAAAAGAAATAGCAAGCTCAGCAACAGAATCAAATTGCAACTATACCAGATGACGATTCGTCCTATAATCACCTATGCCTCTCCGGCCTGGAGCCACACCTCTAATGCTAACATTATCAAAATACAGCGAGTGCAGAACAAGTGCTTGAGAATGATTCTGAACGCCCCGTGGTATGTTAGAACAATCAACTCCACAGAGTTGATTGTTCTAACATATTTTCTCTTTTCTGCAATCCTTAGCATCCATGTTTTTTCTAAAGACGTCCACACATTCCAACGATTTGGTTCAGCAAGCTGCAGCATAAGATCCAACGGACATATTCAAATATAGAAGACCAAAAGCTATATTAACCTCCTATAGCGATGCATAATCTCCATGCCCTTTCAGGGCGAGCAATCTGCTCATAAATTTTACCTTCACTGTAACCACAACAGATAGCGGGGAATATGAAAAGCATCTTGCTTCACCCCTAAAGTCATAAATGTCAATTGTCAATAAGTTGCTTATATAACATATAACACAGAAGACCAAAAGCCATTTTAACTTCTTTCAGGAATGTATCTCCGAGTAAAGTGTTTTCCGGCACGGCCCAGTGAGGGGCTTTGTCGGTGATTGCTTTTCTTCGGAATATGAGCGGTTCTGCTGGGTGGTGGTGGTGGTGGCGGGTGGAAGGCCATCACTGAGTGGAGCCAACGCTGAGATGGACGGTCTTTCACCCACAATTGAGTGGCCTAGGGATCGTCCGAATTTTTAGAGACGGTTTACTTTACTGGCCGAGCAAACTGCTCATAATATTTTCCTTCACTGTGACCGTAACAGACAACGGGGAATATGTAAAGCTTTTCGCTTCACCCCTTAAGTCATAAATGCCAGTTGTCAAATAAGTTGCTTATATATACCCCCAAGCATTCCTCTGTTCACAACTGATCTGGACTCCATACTTGGGCAAAACGATTCCATAATAATAACAGGAGACCTCAATTCAAAACACAGCTTGGCACATCTCTTCAATTAACTCCAAAGGCTACACACTATTCAAGTACGCAATGCTGAACTCTTCGGTGGTGACAGCTCCCACCGCGCCCACTCACTTCAGCCCATCAGGTAGCTCGGATGTGCTAGATATCGTCATTTTCAAAAATATAAGATACCAAAATAAATTGGAAACAGTTAACGAATTATCTTCTGACCACAGTCCCATAGTGCTTAATCTAGGTTCATCAGATCAATTCTTTCCTCCACACACATTCATGCCTTGGGATAGGTTAGCCAAGGTTCTTCCAGATTATATTGGTCCAGTGCCCAATATCAGTAAAAAGGAAGAGATTGACACAGCAGTAAGTAACATAACTCTATAAATTCAGAAAGCAATAGAATCAGTCAGAAATTCCACTGTCTTCCACCCAACCAACCGTATCCCAGAAGAAATCATGGAGCTAATCAGAGCACAAAATAGAGCCAGAAAGAGATACCACAATACCAGAGCACCACAAGACAAAACTGTATTGAACAACCTAAACAGACAGGTCCGGGAAGTTCTCCAAAAACACGGAAACCGCCATTAAGATTCCAACGTGGCTAACATCAAGACTGAAGATCACTCCGTCTGGAAATTCCTAAGAGCCATCCGCACCAAAAAGCAATTCATACCCCCTATACAAACCAAGAAAGGGACAGTTCACAAAGATGAAGAGAAAGCTGAAGCACTGATAGATAACCTTGAATCTCAATGCAAACCTTAATATTAACGTTATGTACAAAATTCACTGGCATGTTAGATCAAATTTAAGGCAGCACACTCCTAATTCTGAACACATCACTCCGACTACTCCGGTTGAAGTAATAAATATCGTCACACACCTAAATAATAAAAAGGCTACAAGACCTGATGGCATAACTAACCGAATAGTAAAACTACTCCCAAGAAAGGCCATGGTCCATCTCGTCAATATTACCAATGCAATTTTCAGATTCCAGCATATTTCCACTGCGTGGAAAACAGCCACCATCGTGCCACTGAAGAAGCCAGGAAAAATCCCTCACCTTCCCGAAAGCTATAGACCAATCAGTCTGTAGTCCAGCCTCGGAAAGGTAACAAAGAAAGTGATCCTCACAAGAATCCAAGCAGAAACGGATAAGTTAGGAGTTTTGCCTGACGAACAGTTTGGCTTCCGCAAGGCCCGTAGTACAGCTCAACAAATCCACGGGCTAGTAGAAATCATGAGGAAAGGTTTCAATTGGAATATCAGTACTGCTGCTATCTTCATCGACGCAGAGAAGGCCTTTGACAAAGTGTGGCATCAAGGCCTTCTCTACAAGCTCATAAAGTTCGGATTTCCAATCAAGTTGATAAGAATAATCCACTCATACCTTCAAGACAGACACATGCAGGTCAGGGTAGGAGAATCGATTTCGTCTAGACGCAGGGTCTTCACTGGAGTACCCTCAGGGCTCTCTTCTGTCCCCTCTCCTGTTCTCAAATCCGAGAACAACATTCACTGCATTATATGCAGATGATACTGCATTGATGGCAAGATCTCTGAGCCCAAAACTGGCAACTAGAAGATTGCAAACCAGCATACACATTTTAGAGAGATGGCTGGAGGATCCAAGTTAACCCACAGAAGAGTTCGGCCATTCTGTTTACAAGGAAGAAAATCCACAATTTGGAGGACATTCATCTCTTGGGAGTTACGATTCCGTGGCAGAGCGATGTCAAATATTTCGGAGTGATCCTGGATAGAAAACGTCTATTCAGCAATCATATAAGACACATTACCTCAAAGACATCCAAGGTCATAGCCCAACTCTACCCTCTAATCAACAGACAAAGAAAATTGGATACACAAACAAAATTAACAATTTACAAGATGGTAATTCGACCAGTTATCACTTATGCGTCCCCCGCATGGAGCCAAACCGCAAATTCAAACATTCTAAAACTTCAGAGATTACAGAATAAGTGCCTGAGGATGATTCTGGATGCCCCTTGGTTTATCAGAAACACCCAGATCCATAGAGAAGTCAACATTCCTTATATCTCTTCCCTTCTAGATCTAGCGATGAAGTTCTTTACCAAGACTAGCAACCACCCAAACCTGTTGATCAAGGAAGCTTCGGAATACAATGAAGCGGAAAGTTACAAATATAAAAGACCAAAGTCTATCTGAAGTTCAGCTGAACATAACTAATTTCACTGCCCTCAATGGGCGAGCATATAGCTCACAAACACTCCATTCAAAGTTCTTTCATTACAAGACAAAGGAGAATACGAAAAGCAATTTTGCTTCACCCATCTAGCCAGAAATCTTATTCGTAAGTTGATTTAATGTAAATATGGTGAAATAATAATAAACAATAAAAAATATTGACTGTATTTAATGGTAAATTATGTTCGTTAGAGCAAAACAAATTTCCACCCGACTCTAGGAGAACGATAAATTTTGTCGCGTGTCGTTCGATTCAAAATTTTCTCTAATACGAACGTGTTGCTCTCACCCTTTATTGTTTACACTGGGCGATGTTATTAACGCCATGAATTGAAATTTATAATTTTAACATTATGAATTATTTTATTTATCCTATGAGAAGAAAGCATTGGTTATTTATCGAAAAGGGAAAAAAAGTCAACCTAAATCTAAGGAGTGGGTTTTCTTTAAAATCCTGTTTATTTTCTTGCACATCCTTTTTTTATGGGCCGTTCTTCGGTGAAGAAGAATATCACAAACACGTTATTTGAAAAGATAAAATGCGGCAAGAAGAAAAGGAAACGCATGTGTAAGCTCGTATATATTGAATAAGCGATGAAAGATAGCCAAACCTCGGACGGAATATACAAGAAGGTGAAATCGAATGCTTTTACATGGGTGGCGACGCTATGTGAGAAAAAAAAATGAAATAAAACATTTACAAAAAGCCAACGTAGAAGTTAGAAAAGTGGTCGCAACAAATATTCCAGTCGTGGAATTCGACATTTGAACAGAAAAACAGTCTGCGATATTCTCTTAGATGAAATTTGTTGGTTGATAGTTATGCACAAACTTCTGTATATCCGTTTAAGATATTGTATATATTACTCTCTCTCTCTCTCTCTCACACAACATAACAGGATACAAATTGATAAAGTAAGCTGTTCCTTATCTTAATGGATTATGAATAATAATAATAATAATAACTTCCGTACTTTTAGGATTACGTTATTTAGAATTATCTCGATTTAACTAAGGCAACACATCACATTATGTTTTAAATGTTGTGTGTTCTCTGGCTGGTTGGTCTATTTTCTAGGAGCAGAAATATCGATTTCTTAGAAAAACAAATTCTCAATCTGAATTTAAGATTAGTTTACATGTTACTGCTTTAAAAAAAACTAAAATAAAAAACGTGTATGTGATTAAAGGAATCCAATACAGAATTTAACCCACTTTTACACGTGCGTAACTTCCCTGAAGTATATTCGAAGTGACTTGAGTAGCTGTCAATCAATTTTTTTCCTTTAAGATGGTCATGCAGCACTTTGTATCCAAATAATAACAATAACATATAAATAAATAAATTAATGGAAGAATCCATAGATCGAGGTATCTGAGTGAGTACGGGCATGCTTCGGCCAAAGAAGAAAACCTATTCACATCCAGTGTTTCATATTCGTTCTTTCTTCTCCCTGAGTAGAAGCCTATAAGCTTGAGTGAAACCCATCTTCGAGAAGAGAAAGATCGACTGGGTAACGTACACTTTGGTACGTTGTGGCTTTTTCAGCTGTGATCAGAGAAGCTAACTGGCAAATTTTTTTTCTGATCGATTGATTAAGAATTAACATCCAAACCAAACTTTTATTCTCTCGGTCATTTTTGAGTTCCAATTACTGTTCTCGTATCAACTCCGCTATCTATGAAGTCTCAAGTGACTATATTTCGTGAACAAGGAAAAATGTTCGAGTAACGCCCTACACGAAAACGTCTTCTACCTTTTGAACTCCCATCGCATTATAAGCCATCGCAGAAGTATTTTCAGGGCAACTAATCTCTTGAATTAAAGGCAGCAAATGTCATCGACCCCTCTGAGCCCTACCTACCAAACTCATTTTTCCAATGTGCTTCCTTTGTTCTTTCGTACAGTAGAAGAGATCACAGCCTCACCCCAACTTATTCCGAAAGAGGGGAGGCGAGGCAATAGCCCGAGGAGCAAATTCTGTAATCAGACAGAGAATGAAATCCTATCTAGCGGAATAATATCAACATGAAGCTGCCTTGCCGAAGATTCCTCTCAAAATCTATCGCTGTAGGCAGACCTCCACGTGGCACGCAGTACTTTACCTAAGATCTTTAATAAGCTTAACCAATAAAAACTCAATAACCTACAGCACTCTGGAACTACCTTTTTTTTTTTTTTTTTTTTTTTTTGCAAAGCGAAATCTCGATAATTAATTATTTTGTTGTATACTTCGCTCATGATGTATCAAAAATCAAAATATTTTCCGTGCAATACCAAACTGTCTTGTTTATATATTCTGCGGACAAGGCAACAGATAAAATGTGCCCACTCTCGTGATCCTCCTATCTGGCAAAATAGCGAATGAAAATTAAAATCCTCGTTATATATAGTAGATAAAAAGTTTTAATAACTACAGAAATGTGTGCATTTTGCTTTTAAGGAAGCAAATATATTCAAAACATAAAACAAACGATCTCTCAAAACAACAATCACGAACAACTTGTGAGGCAATGACAATAGTTCGAAGTTTTTTATTACGTTTATTGTTGCGTCATAATGAGAAATGTAATGCATGTGGTTCAAATAGGCTTGCAAATTTTCAATTTTTCTTGATCTAAAGGAAAGAAATTCGCTAGCAATGATCCGATGCATCTCATTGCCGATCTAACTACTAGAATTCCAGACAATCCACGTTATCCCCTCAAAACTCTTGACTTGTTTTTAATCATTTATCCTTCCGAGTATGTGTTCGCTTCCTAGTGCTAAATATGATGATCTTGTGATTTCTAATCTACCATTCCATGGTCTGATTGCTGTTTTCTGCTCTTCTCATCCTTATTTGTAAAATGAAGGCCTTCATTGCGCTGCGTTCCATATCCCAATACTCTAAAGTTTTCGTTTACAACATGTGTGTGGCAAGGTAGCACATAAAATAAAACCCATCATAAGCGGCTTAAGATGAAGACTCAACGCTTCGAATTCAGCCCACACCGAAGCTTGCAAAAAGCATCAACAAATCAAATCGGAAATTGAAATGGCCAAATGTAGAAAACGTGTTGAAATGTAGTAAATGTGTCTTCTACTCAAACGACAGTCAAGCTTTCTGATCCTCCATCAAAGCTTTGGGTACATCTTTTGTCCTTCTGTATTTCTACTGCTCACATCTAAAAAGTGTACCATTATAAATCAATCAGAGCCGGATCCGATCTTCTCACATCATTCTTCTCCTTTACACTCTGCATAATTGAGTGTATTAGATACTGAACATTTTTTTTTAGTTCTGGAGGCATTCTATCCCCATTCAACATACTCAAACTTGTGCTCCAGAATCAACACCCACTCGTATCATGATCATTACAGTCTTTCATATTCATCGGACATCTATCCTACACCATGTAAGCAAACCTATATTCTGCCCGTTCCAAGACAGGAAGATGTAAGTCAACAGAGCTATAGAATTAAAATTCTGTTTATCCTGTTTATCCAATGACCATCAGCAAGTACTCCGCCAGTCGTGATCACTACAGATCTGGCTTATATCAAACGCATCTACATTTAAGACCTTGGAGAAAGTGTGAACGACCAGAGAGGAAATTGACAGCCCAATAGTCAAGGCTAAAGGACCGCCAATTTCCTCTCTAGTCGTTCAATGTGCGTCATAGTAGATGGTTTCTAGCTTCATATTTCCACTTCTATCTGAATGACTTTCGCTCTACCAGCATCAAATCCTCTCCATAGTTTGGCTGGCTGTATGTGCCATTAGTCTTCTTAATTTGGCAAACCAACCTTGAATCGTATAACCATTTGAAGATTCAAGGTCTTCCATAACCAATGCCTTAAACAGTGATCTCCTTGACAATTTCTAGTAGAGTATGGACACTTTTGTGTTCCTAGGATCCCGAATTGATAAAGATGGTTATTGTACCGAAGAAGTTAGAAGAAGATTATTAATCTGAAAGAAAGCAATGACAAATTGAAGCAAGATCTTTAAAGATAAAGATATTAGCCTCGCAACAAAAATCAGAATCGTGAAAGCAATGGTATTCCCTGTGGTACTGTATGGATGTGAAAGTTGGATCCTGAGAAAGAGTGAAAGAAGGAAGATAGATGCATTTGAATTATGGGTTTGGAGACGCTTACTAAGAATACCATGGAGTGCAAAGCAAACCAATAAATCAGTGATAGACAGAATAAAGTCAGATTACTCCCTCGAAGCTATGATCATTAAGCAAAAATTGTCATACTTCGGACATATTATGCGAGCAAATGACAGTCTGAAGAAGATGATGATGTTTGCTAAAGTTGATGGAAGCAGGAGAAGAGGAAGACCAAGAATTAGATAGGTGGATGGAATTAAAGAAGCAACTGGAGTGCGCTTGGAGGTTCTGAAAGACATGGTCAGGGGCAGATCGGAATGGAGAGTGTATGTTCGTGGAGTCGACAGGAGTCGGAAACGACTCGATGGATCATATGGACACTTTGTGACCTTTCAATGTTACTAAAACAAAACATGTCTTATTTCTTATAAGAAAGTCTTTTTACTTCCTCATACCCCTGATAATACCAGAATACATATAAGAAAATCCCGGTTTCTCTTTTTCTTTTCTATGTTTTCATCGGCACTGCTTCACCGAACTAGCCATCCTTCCTCCACTACAGCTCTGATGCCAGAGCATTATGGCTGTTAATCAAGAGTGCTCTTTTGGCCAGTTTGCTTGTTTTCATAAATGAAAACCAGAATTTCCGGTTTAATTCCTACCGGTTTTTATGCAATCGGTTAACTTGGGTCTTGGTAAGTATGCTAACCGTTATTCTGTATTTTGTCTCTTTAAGTTCCTGGATAATACCGGAAGTCCTTGTGACCCACAAGAATAATGCCATTTAGGAAACTAAACAACTCACCATAGACTGACTGTACAGAATGTTACATCCTCTCCGTCTTTTTTTTTTTTTTTAGAAAAAACTCAAACCATCGACAATCATTCTTATAAGTTGTTCGTTTCAATTTATATCTTTCAATCTTACCACTTACCCCCCTCCCCTTTTTAAACAAAACGTGACATTCGATTGTTATTCAGGTCTTTGGTTTCTGATGGTAATGTTGGACACAATGCTCAAAGACATTCCGTACTAAAGAAAAAAAAATAATGATAAGGTTCACTTGTTTGGATTGGTGGGACTTCTAAGGTCACGTTTCTATGTTTTCGTAGCATCTGCTTCCAGAGATATGAGTTTTAAATTTTTTAAATTAAACATCATTACTTCTTACTACATTAGGTATGTTTAACATTCAAAACTACTCACGTAATATGCAACGAGCGAACCATTTAGCTACACGTTATATAGAATAGCTTCACATTTTATGATTCCATGAGGACCGCGCAAATGCCAATGTGTTTTGAATGACATTTTCACTCTTGGGATCTTTTGCTTGCAGAATAATAATACTATTATTAGTAATAATACTAAAAATATCTCTTTCACGACCTTGTGGTTCTTATAATAAATAACCTTAAGAATAAAACGATTATTGTTGGTTTATTTTCACGAGCCTTTGAATCCCACTGCGTCTCGAAGTTCTCGGTATGATTTTTAGTCTAAATACAGACTATTTCGAATCTGTCGCTTCTGTAATCTCCCTGGATTATTTTCTAGGAACAGTTTAATGTTCTGTGTTTTACAAAGTAATCGGTTTGTAATGGAGTTGCATTAGTGACACGTAGTAAAACAACCAAGACGAAGACTATCTCTATTTAACATACGTAATATGAAAAACAGCAGAGAGCACATCTTCATGCTAGAGAAGATAGCCAAATGTTTGCTGCATTTGCTCCAAATGCAGCAAACATTTGCTCCAAATGTTTCTGAAGTTATGCACTTTGCTCCGATGAGCAAAGTGCATAACTTCAGAAGCTTATTGCAGAGGTATTTTCTTGTAAGAAACTTCCTTAAAAAGGATTTGATACTGGATGGTTATGAAATTGGAACTTGAAATTTTTAAAAGAAATTCTTATGGGGTTTTCAATGTAATAATAAGTAGATACGTATTTCGCATTTATTCAAGTAGCAAATCAATTTATATTTATAAATCACAATTGTCTATTTTTATGAGCTACAGCATCCCAAATGCGGTCAAACAATCGTGTTGTTTGTCCAATTTTGTCTAATGCTCCAGTTCCATCCACCAACGTAGACAAAAAATCCAAATCGTTTAGATCTTGAGATCGATGTTCTGTGGTTTTGTGGACAACTACTGATCCTCCAAACAGGTAAACATTTACCGAGATGGATTTTCAGTGCAATATCGCATTGGATGTGCCTACGATGTGACTATTATATATCCAGATGTATACTAGAAATTCTTAGATGACCAACGAAACTAAATGGATCCGTAAATTGAACTAGAGGATCCCACAATGAAGATGGAGACGGTGAAAATTTATTTCTACCTTGATAATAAGGATCCGATTCTAACCGTACATTTTAAATGGGAGTATTATTGACTCTGTTGCAGGTGAATGGAGTTTCATTGCAGAACAATACGCTTCGAAGACTCTAATTTTAGCCTACAGACTTCGCATTGTAATCCAATAAGCGTGAATGCTTTTAACTGATGAAAAAATCATAGTTATCTCCATACGTCACACTTATTTGCAGTCGAAATCAATGTCACCTACCTTATATTCTTCCCGCTTAACATGAGTTTGATTTGAATAAAATATTACGTAAGATGCTAACCTTTTATCAGTCGAATCCATGTTGTTAAAAGATTCGACGCCAGATGTTTCCTGTCCATCTTTCCATATAGACTACGCATGCGCACATTTACTTAAACTATGCATACAACGCAATAAGAATGTGTACTCCTCAGAGTAAACGTAGCATTATTCTGACACAAATCTTACAACTAATCGTGTGATACTTCTCAAGGAAATTATTCCGTGGCACGCAATACTCAGATCTCAAGAGGAGTGTCTAAATTCTCTGAATAATTAAGAACTACGCCAACAAGATATAAACCAGAACGTTGCTGTGCTTACTCAAATGTCATTAATAAAGAAACACACACAGAAAAGGATATACGATATAAGTGGAATTATTCGATTTAAATCAGAAAGCAAAAGTGCTATTTATATTTAAATAGCACTTGTGTTAAAATCACCTGAATTATACTCGTATTAAAATATATTTTGGGGAAAAAATAAACACTTCGTTTTAAAAGGGAGAATATCCGATTCACGTAATTCAACAAATTAACTACTTAAGTAGCCTTACAGACAATATTGTTTACTTACAATAGCAGGGATGTTTCTCTAATCGCTCATGTTCTAGGAATAGCAGATTTAACTTAAGAGGATTCTAGACGTTCTTTTCATACCAAATTCGTGGTATTCAACTGATTATTAAGTTCACGATTCAACAATGTCTGCTATTCCAATACGTCATGGTCACAGGACTGTTAGTAGAATAACCAGACAAAACCTCTTAATGGATTAAAAGCATCAGACATAATAGTATCAGACTCACGTAACAATTAGCATCAACTCTGCTTGTTTTAAGGGCATTTTCATACAGTTAATAAACGATAATACATTAAAAACACACGTGTCGAACCTTAGTATTTTTCTATTTATAACTCTAGTATTATCATTTCTACGCATCTCTGTACCTTTTCAAACAGAACTTAAAACTGACATTGCAAAATGTCCAAGTTGGACGATTACATATTTGGATTTTAATATAACAAGCGTATTTAGATACAACAACTTTATTTTGAAGCTGTATTTCACAAATAAAACGTCGTTTGTGTTAGAGAATATCATAATTAGGTGTTTTTAAAATAAGTTTTGAATTAAATTTTAAGTTCTATCATTACAGAAGGATTGCAAATAATTTTGTCTATGATACAACAGACCAGGCTCTGTCCCATAACAAAAGTCTGTTCGGGTTTCCCGATTGTTTCTCAAAGTTCTCTGGTGTTTTTCCATTGAAGAATTTTGCCAAAATAATAGTTAAGGGATTCCGTCTATTGCCTTGAATCTCACAACTTTCGTATTTCATTTCCCTCGACTGAATATCGCATAAACAATCTTAAGATGCTATTTGGGTTTTCTTATCAACAGATAAAGCATTTTATTTGGTCGAACTAATCCATGATTCTCGTTCATCCATGTATTTCCTGATGTAGCATCCCTCCATCTAACAGACATCTACAGATGACTGACTGTTAATAATCGTGATCTTCAGATAGAAGTTCCTGTTGCGAGACAAAACTTTCCTTAATGACTTTGTTTTTCTTATCTGTGTCCTTCCGGAGGTCACTCGATATTCTAGACTCGTGCCAGGAGGTGGACACAAGTTTTTGCAAGGCCCTAAGGGAGACGCGGGACTTCGGTAAAAAAACAAAAAAAAAATGTGAAAGAAGTACGAACACTACTTTTGGAGATTTGTAACATCGATAGAGGGAAAAGAGGACAAAATAAAGTGGAAATAAATAAATAAAAAGGTCGCATTTGCTCGACCGAAAAGAGATTCTTGTCACGTCCGAATCCTGAAGTTTTGTACTTGAGAAGGAAGTTACCGTCAGTGAAGTGCCGCTGTTAACGAACGTTGCCACCACAGTTTATGGGAACTCCTGTAACCCCATTAACAGCATCGAGGTGCTGCCGATCGAATACGCCAGTTGCAATTAAATACGAGGACGTTTTAGATCGTACAGTGGAATATTTAAAAGATTATCAGCTTTCTACACAAACGGGGAACAAAGTTTAGCACCGCAAGACAGGCAGTGGAACAAGCAGTGTTTTTAGTTCTTGTTGAAGCATTAAACGAGGTGTGACGAGTCTAATTAAGCGATAAAATGGTTGAAAGTTTAACATCATTGAATGGAAGACTGTAAAGATAATCTACCTGGCAGAATTCCCACTGGAGTGAATTTTTTGTATTTATTTTTGGCATCTCTTTTATTTTTTTTTCCGTTTTTTTCCTTTATAATGGCATTCATTCTTTGCATTATCTCCTTCTCTCTCTCTCTCTCTTTCTCTCTGGATAAATACTGAGATAGCACTGTAGCAGTCAGTTAAATAATCCATGTATATTTGCCATAAATGTTATAAAATCATCGAAGCCAGAAGTGCCCTGTGAATTGTTACATTAAGCCTAACTACTCCATCAGTATTCGCTGAGGTGGTTGACCATCTTTATAAAACGTAACTGTCTCTAAGTCTCCGTAGCTTAGCTCAATTTGGAAGATGCGCTTTAGTTGACCAGGGTTCGAATTCCATCAGCTTCCCATCTGCCTGTTAGATCTACACAGTTCTACAAAGGTGACAGGTTTCTCTCCGGGAAAAATCGAGTCGTTCATTCCTCCAAAGCACACAAACAGGCAGGAAGAAAACACCTAATATACAGACATAGGAAACTACAGGAATAAGAGGACTAAACGTCCCATTTCGTCGGATCTGGTTTTGAAAACTCGTCTAATACGGGATGGGGTCTACATGTAAGCATAAAACAAATCCTAACAGAGTTGTCTGTAAATGTTATCGACGAAACATCACACTGGTGGCATACTCGACAGGAAAAGGTATGAAGCAGACGATGCTGTTATTTCAAATTTACGGAGGAAGTTAAAGTCAAGTATAATACCATCAAATGGATCTTCATAAGCTAGTTTTTGGGTGGGTGGGGAGGCGGACGGAAGTTTCTAAAAATAAAAATGTCATCTCCAATTAGAGATCGAACACTCGGATTTCTTTTAAAACAGAGATTTGTTACTGTACACTTTTTCCAAATAAGGATTACTCCTATTTTAATATATGACCATTTTAATTCTCGGCTATTTCAATTCTAACGTCAAAATCGTCGAGTAGTTAACGTATCTGTTCTGCAACCAGCAGAACAGACACGCCGCGGGTTCGAATCCCGCAGTGGTCATGGATGTTTGTGATTGTCTTACTAATGACGCGTGTAAAGGGAGTCTAATCAAGTACCCGTTCTTCTAGCAGGGACTTCACTCCCAAAATTCTATAAGGTACGAGAGTAACCATACGGCATCCAAAGAGACGGCAGTGGGATTAAAATAAAAAAAAATAAAATACAGCATTACATCTTCTTCCTTTCCCCCCTCTTTTTACCTTGTGGTGTCGAGGGTTTTCTAGTCATTTAACCGTAACCGTACACTATGATAAGGTGGTTGGCCCTATGCCTCCCGGTGTACCCTATGTCTGTAGAGGCGTTGAGTTCTCAAGGCCGGTTTGCCTGTTTGTAGGATGAAAAACCCGAGGATAAACTGGAGAGAAAAACCCTGCTGTCCGCGCCCAAGACCGGCTAACTTGGCCATGGCTGAGAAAGATCCTTAAGCTTCTCCCGTCAGCGACGGGAATCGAATCCAGGACACTCCTTTCCCAGACATATGGTTGCGAGGCGCATAGCCACACGGCTAACTGCGCGGACTACGGCATTACTTATCCGATGAAATTAGTTTCACACTCCTACACAGAAGAACACATTAAGAAAACGATACTTGAATTGTTGCGCCAAAAACGTATTTACGAACAGCTTAAAAACAGAAGAATATTTAAGACATTTCACTGATTGGAAAACCCCAAAATATCTGCAAAGATCGCAACTCTAATTTATAGGTCGATGGGTTCCCAAAATGCCAAATTTTTCGGAAAAAACGTTGCCACGACAACAAATTAATTATATTTGTAATCCATAAATTGTTCTCAACGATATCACTGCAGAAAATCTAAACTTTCATTCTTGTAGAGAGAGAGAGAGAGAGAACATCGGGAGAATCCGTAACACGACGATCTCCTTCGCTCTTGAGGGAAAATCTGCGGGCCTTTGATTAACTATCTGCAAGATTAACAAAGGTCTCGTTGCCGAAGTGGAACGACAGAATTGTGGCTAATCGTGATTGACGAGCGCATGCACAGAATTCTATCTTCGGATGGTTGTCACGTCATCTGCAGGAGACGAGAGTCGTTCGGAAAGTGCGGTTTCGTTTCCTCTGCAAATACGTGCGTTCAATGAGTCGTGCATTCATTCTTATTAAAAGAAGAATGATCCTCGTGTGCACCTTAATTAAAGAGAAATGTTGTTATTGTCGTCAAACTGCTAAGTGTTGTTTGTATTAAAATCAGTCATTCAGAAATCCGTTAGTCAGTCTGGTTTGGAACATTGCGTTGATTGGATGAAGAAGAAGAGATTGCCAAGGGGATCAATACCCACTAATACTGGCCGTGATTTGTCTTCCTGGGTTTTCTGATAAAGTTCAAGGCAGATGAAAATGGAATTTTTTTAAAATTCTTCCTTAATGCTTTTTTTTTGTCTCTTGACAAACAGTATTTGGAACATAGTTTAAAATCAAAACCAAGTAGCAGATTGGATATTTGAAACTTAGTCGATCATCCGTCCGCCCAGAAAAGCCTGATGTGCAAACCATCCATTTGGATCGGGACTTTAATAGTTAAAATAGTAATAATAACATAAAATACAATATTTTATTATAACAGACTACTTATAATATTTTTTGAGAAAATAACGTAAAAAATGTTCGAAAGCTGATTTTCCCTATTTAACTTGACGTAAGAGAGAAATTTAAAACGCAAGGGGGGGGGGGGGGTTCGGGAAGGAAAAGGAATTTCTATAGTCACCATTATGGATCTGTAAGCAATAATCTACATAACCAGCCAATTCGCGCTCAGTCGCGTCCTACTTTTTGGTTTCTGGAGCGCCACCTACATGCCTCGGGCTTATGAAGCTTAATCGAAGCCTAATGGCAGTGTATAAAATGGGGCTGGTATCTTGGAAAGAGAGAAGAGAAGAAGAAATGCCAGTCGACAAGAACACACACACACACACAGTTAAGAATAAAAGTACACAGAAGGGGAAGAGATAAACTCGTGAGTCTGGGAATTCAAGTGGCTCATTGAAAAGCACCATTCTTTGTACACATTCTCTTATATTTATTCTTTAAAATTTCTCCAAGTATTCGGAGAATACATGGAGAAATTTTAAAGAATAAAGAAATGGGAAATCTTTAAACTACTGAAGTTTTATAAACTTCCTCTTCCTCTGTTTATCCCCTATTCTCCCTCCTCCGGATATATTCGAGTTCTTTTCGTTTGGGGAATTCAAGAAAGACCTCTTAAATACGAGAATCTTTATGTGATGATTATTAAGAGTTCCAATTA
This sequence comes from Typopeltis vanoorti, assembly GCF_054136105.1. Taxonomy (NCBI): domain Eukaryota; kingdom Metazoa; phylum Arthropoda; class Arachnida; order Uropygi; family Thelyphonidae; genus Typopeltis; species Typopeltis vanoorti. The sequence continues at coordinate 81,576,608 of NC_143557.1, forward strand.
ATGCTTTTCTATCGAACGTGCAATGGAATATTGCTGTATACCAGCGATAGTTAAACTCGTTTACTGTCACGATGATTTCAATATAACAAAAGGTAGGATTTCGATTTAAAATGTTTACATCGTCATCACCATAGCACTGCAGTATCAAAGAAGCTAAAAATCTGTTTGCAAAGAAAATAAATAATCAAAAATTTCAATGTTTTCAAGAGAAACACTTCAATTCTTTTATGTTCTTTCAAATACTTGAACCGGTAGAAGAAATTAAGAAACAAAAACCTAACTTCTAGTAGCGCGTTCTTGCCGAAAATGAAACAATTTAAAACTAAATTGAATTTCAAAACTTGTCTCCATAGAAACGTTAGACGAATTCCAATAATAAGATTCAAAACACTATTTGATGTTAATGGCTATAAATAGACAAACATTTTGGCTATTTTTTCTATTAAAAACATTTCCTGTATGCGTCGAGAAAATGGTTTTACCGTTACTACCAAGTAGAGGCTGCCGAGTTAATCGATACTAACTTATTAAACTTATTTCTCAGCACGTACTCCCGTAAAAGAAACAACAACACTATTAAAATACCTCAAAACCATTATCACCAAGTGGACTATTAGAAGAGGTAAGCAAATACCTTACGTTGTTTCACCAGAAAGCGAACCGCGATATTGCCTAGTAAGCGCTGTACCAAAGCTTCTTTGCCGACAAGAAAATGCTACGTAAGCAGTCAACTGCCTCACTACACAAATTAGTTTCACTGAACAAACTGATTCCTCTTCTTAAGAAATTTTTATTTTCTCTCACTCGTTTTTATAAAAATAAAACCAGTTATAAATCAAGTGATAGATGCAATCCTCAACTCCTTTTCTGTCAATTTTTTTTCCCGAATTGAAAATAGCGAAATTATCAACGAACCTAGAATAGTAAATTTGTTTATTGCACACAAAAAAAAACATGAAATTAAAATCCACTTAAAAAAATAAAAATCTCACTAGAGGGCGCTTTTCTCCATGCTGTCCAGATCTTCACACTTACTTTCTCTCTAACGGCAAATTTAAATTTACATTATTTAATTTCTTATATTTATTAAATAAATTTCTGTATTAATTTTATTCACGTTATTAAATTTATTCTTTATTTTTTATTTATATTATTAAGTTTTTTATTATTTTTATTTACTTTGCCTTAATCTTATTTAAATAAATAATTAAATACATTTGTTTATTTTATTTTAAAAATCAATTAAATTCACTGAACGCCATCTACTGGAAGATATACGTACCTAACCAACCAACAATGTACGAGATGTGTGACGTAGAATAATTTTCTTATCACTCGCTGTTCTCGCATATCCCAGGTGAAACTAACTGCGTATGGCGAGTAAACAGATAATTTCCCCTCTTAATTCCAAAGTCATTAACATTGTTCATTAAGTAAACTGCTGTGCCTCGCTTAATGCTACTTAATCATGGAATCGCTATCTAGAATAGCATCAAGAGGGGCTCCCTCAATAGAAAGAAAGTTCTGGAAAGTAGAATTAAAGCTGTTTATTTTGAAAGTGATTACTCGTTCAAAATCCTGCAGCAGTCGGGAAATATTAAACTGTATTACAATACATTAAGCAGTTTCACAACAATCACTGCAAAGTGTTACCAGGAGAGAAATATCAGCGGAGCAAGTTCTCGAAATGTCCACTAGGTGGAGTTATTTTTTTTGATTCCAGAGAATCTAATTTTCACGTGCGCTGGAGATCCGATTGTTACAATGCATTATTTTTTAGCAATTATGAATGCACGTTAGCGCCACCTGGTGGAAATATGTGACATTAAAGGAACAAAGAGAAAAATTATGCAAATTAAACAATTTTCTTTTTATTATAAAAATGATCATTTGCTGGTTTCTAGCAGGAAAGCATGGTACTAATAAAAATCATCTGTACATGAAGGGAACTTCTATTTATTGAATCTTTCGAAGCAATTTATAACTCTTGAGACCTAACAACGATAGCTCTCTTTAATATTTTCTTAAAAACACAACTCTAAGAGATCTGAAGATGTCTAGAATTGCCCTTAGAATCAATATCAACGCGGTTCTTGAGGACCACTTGGCAAGGTCTCTATTTACTTTCTCCTAACGTTAAGGATGTTTATCTTTTGAATAAGCGGACGTCTTCTAAGAGGCGGCTAAAAGATACTTCCCGTGAGACATATGGAGAAAATTATTTTGATGATTAACTTGAGATCTTAAGTGATTTATTTTCAACATCTTGTATATTAACGTCATTACCGGTGTAAAAACATTAATAAATAGGTGAACTGCAACAAATCAGAGTTTGATTATGAATATTTTGAATCTTCTCTTAGAGTTAAGTGTGGAAACCATCACTGAAGAAATGTTAGGGGGGGGGGGGCTATAAAATTAATATAATTAATGTGAAATGCTTAAGTAAGCAGAGTGTTTTGATATTTCTCCGGAAGACGGCGCTACGTTCTACATCTGACATTTATTGCGTGTGAAAAGGAAACAATAATATTCGATTTTTCCCCCCAGAAAAAAGCAAAAAATATAAATTTAATCGAGCATTTGCAGAATTGAATCGTCAAGCCATAAAAAACTTTAGAACCAAATCAAACTCCTTTATACTACCAGTTTAGCTAAATGTCAATAGTTATTGCCTATTACAAGACGTTTTTACGGTTTTTTTTTTCCAATAATGGGAATATAAAAGAATAATACATAAACGGACTTTTCAAGAATATTCAGGAGAGAAAGTTTACCAGATCGGCGTGAAAACCACGAAGAATATTTGGAAACATTTCCTAAGGAAACCTGTGAGGGGGAAAAAACGTGACGGTTGGAGTCGGGTCAGAGTGAACTGATCAAAAACGAAAACGTATTTTCCCCCACATTACGTTGTAGAACGGACGTGTTGAAGGGAAACTGCTTGCACCAAGTTCACCGCAAACTTCAACAGATATCCACAACGATCTCAGTCAGACAAGGCACAGTGAAGGCCTCTCTTTCATCAGGATGTTTTTGTAATGCCACCGCCTCAAAAATGTCCTTCCGATACCTAATTTCTACCCCACAACAATGGGTCGTGCTAAGACGCCCAGACTATCCAGAAATCCTTAGTCAAGTGTAATATTCCCGTGATTCTGCATCCGCCTTACTCACTAAATTTGTCTCATCAAATTCTTCCTCTTATCCTAGGCGAAAAGCGCCCTAAAGGAGGAAAGATTTTAAGACGTTCCGAATCTACAATGGAATGCGACTCCAGCAGCTGCAGTCTATTTTCAGACAAGTTTACCAGAGATGCAATAAACAATGGAAGAATTTCTAAACAATCAGAATTAGCGATAACAATGTGACAATAAGTATTATTACGACGATTCTTAAACCTATAAAACTAGTCTTTCGTGTTTTAATATGAGAGATAGAATAAGAATCACCATTTCATCTTAAAGCAATTCGTATTGTATTGTCAGGTTCGGATGTCTGTTATTTTTAATTTATAAATAGAAATATATAATCCTGGATTTATAAATATAATTAAATTTTAATTACATTTATAAATGCGAGTTAATTTTACAATCGGAAAATTCCTTTTATGAATTTTTCAATTGTAAAATTAACTCGCAGGCCACAAGTCAAATGTCCCATAAGTCACTAATTGCTGACATAAATAAAATGTATTAAAAACTTTATTTTCAGTTTACATTTCAGCAGTCATTCTATAGCCATTGAACTGTCGATAAAATCCATTAGGTTTTCTGTAGTCTCTTACGATGTGTACAGTTTCTGAAGTCGTATGCTCAGGACCACGCTACACTATAAATAGAGAGTCGCTTTTTCAGGTTTGAGAGAAGTATGATGAGGTAGCTCATTATTTGGACTACAAAACGCAAGTCTACTTTATTGATGAGTGCTACAAACCGTCCACTCTCTATTCAGTAGATGGAGTCGGCGATGTGTTTTTTCAGAGGTATATATGGCAATTCCACTAAAAAACGAGGAGCAAATTCTGAAGATATTTAACAGTACAATTTTTTTTAAACTTTGCTTTTAATTTCTTGTCTATCATTAGGGTACTATGGACGTAAGTGTGCGATAATGATTATCTCCGATTTCGTTCAAAAGCAGACACGATCATCGGTCATCAGAGTGGGGAATTAAGGAATTAAAGTGATCTGGAATGATGAAGTCAGGTGGAATCATGAACATGATCTGAATGAAGTTAGTTGGAATCATGATTTGGAATGAAATCTGATTGTGATTCCAATCATGATTAGGAATGAAATCACACACAATCATTAACATGTCAAAAGGAAATTAGAGACAAACATTAACATGATTTTGAATAAAAATTATATTCAGTTCTATGTAAACGAGATAAAAATGGAAAAAGTGAATAAAATGGAAGGAGGGGGGGATGACAAAATGACACGAAGAAGAAGAAAGAGAACTTAGAGTGAATGAGGGAAGAATGAAAAATAGAGCGAGTGCACGATTTTAAATTTCGTCTCGTTACGATGGCAAAACGGACGGGTTCCTTGTTCAGAAAGTGTCCAATTGCAAAAGAAGAAAGGAAGGAGGGAGAGAGAGAGAGAGAGAGAGAGAGAGAGGGAGGGGGGGGGTCGTCCGACTTTTCAGCATCTAAAGCAACAGAATCGATATGACAAAATAACAATAAAAAAAAGGCTGTTACATTTCCGGCCCACCCGGTCCAGGAGCAAAATAACAAATGGTTCTGTTGTGATAAGGAAATTGCTTTAACCACTGTATCAGCGAAGAAAAAAGATTGAATTTCTGCATCCGATAGAAGTTTTGAAAATCCCTGCAGCAAATAAGTGCAAGGCGAATGCGAGAGGAGACAGATGTAAATGTCTTGCTCACTGACGTGTAAAACGCGACACGATAGAGTGATGAATATTTAAAGCGGAACCTAAACACAACCTAAGTACTAAGGAAAGATTTGATTCGGAAGAAATAAATGTCTCGATGCAGGGTCGAAAGTGCGGACAGAAAGAAAACAGCCGCTGTTATTTAATATGCACATTTACTTTTATTGATCCAACATCGCACCTTATTTCCGCAGAACAAAATCTCACCTTGGAAACATCTTCGCAAATTCGTCAAGTGACGTTTTTATTTGGTTGCCACACATCCAATCCTTGATTTGATTCAGCTGCATCCATTAGATTAGATTAGATTCCGTTTTAATTCACTAAACCGATTCAAACCTTTATCGTTCGTTACGATTGTTTCCAAAATAGCGTTAGAACCAGTTTAAAAAAGGACGTTTCCCATTTTCCAAGAATCACAAAACGCATTGAACAGAAGTAAAATATGGACAACAATGTTTATGTATTTGCTGTGATTTTGAACAGACGAACATCGTGAACTAAAGTTATTCGAAGAAAAATTCGGAACAAAAAATAAACACTTTTAGATACGGAATACCTGCGTAGATTTGTGGTCACCTCCACGATGTTATACAGGCAGAAGGATTTGATTCCACCAATCGACTGATAAAACTTTATTTAGATTTTTATCAGCTAGTTCCCGACTTAGTCAATCACATATAAGTAATGCTTCTCTTTTGGAAGAATATCGGATTTTAACCCCCCCCCCCAGCAAACAAGAAGCGCCCCGCGACCTTTCCAAGTATTCTTAGACTTCGCCATCGTAACTCGAAGATAAGGTGGTTAGTCCTATGCCACCCGGTGTGTCCTATGTCTGTAGATGCGCGTGTTCACGGGGACGGCTTGCCTGTTTTTTGAAAAAAAAAAAAAAAAAAAACAGTTTCAGGGTGAAACCTCCCCTACCTCCGTATGAGACAGACTAACTCACCTTTAGTCAAAAGAGACCGCATAAAGGTTCCTCACACCGCTGACGGGAATCTTTCCGACCAAAGGGCTTCGTCCATATACCGACTGACCTACGGAGGATCAATATTCACACACTAATAATAATTAAATCATCAATACGAGCGTTTGCTGTACTCTTGCCTAACACACCGATGAACTCAACTATCGGCATTAGTTAAGGGTTAAAAATGGCTGTTATCAGTTTCCAAAACTTAGTACTAGTAGCGTTCCGCCCACTTTCTTAGGGAATAAAAAGTTTATATGCTTTATTTTGAATAAAATAAATATAATAAAACATTTCAAAAATATTTTATGAATTTTCATTGTTAAGAATCATTCGTTGTATCTCTTGTTCTTTTATTTGGTAGATGTGGCGCCCTCTTATGGCCACCAGGAATTTCGATTTTGTTTGATTTAGTCTTCCATATCTTTTATCTCTTGGTTTTAAAACAAGAAACTGATCAAATCTTGATAAATTCCTTCTTCAATCATTTTTATTTTAAAATTTAGTCATTTTCATAACTTATTTTGTTTGCGTACGTATTATATTTTAAATGATTGGATTGTAGACATATCCGCACTATTTATTTTTTTCCTATTAACCGAAGTTTTTTGGCTTTATCCAGTCCTCACTGCGATTCATTTAAACTATTTAATCACGACTACACTACTCGTAGATGAATTCCGTGTAAATTCCTCACTACATGAATGGATATATTTGTATGAATCAACGACTGAAAATGATCTGATAAAATATAAATATAGAAAGCCCTAATAAAGAAGATTTCTGTTTCATGTATGACCTCATTCGAGATAAAAATAATCGTTTTAGAAGGCAAAAAACAGGAATGGGAGGGAGGGAGGGAAGGAAGGCGATGGTACCAGAGGCAGTTTTGGACAGCATCCCAAAAGGTAATCTGTCACCAGTTCTGTGAAGCGTAGTAGGCAGAGACTAAAAAACAAAACAAAAAAGAGAGAATAAAATAAATGAAAGAGAGAAAAATTATCAAGGCCATATTATAGTCGGTCTACCCATCAAAACCAGAAACATTAAAATGAACCGAAATCACAAAAATACTTCCTAAGGAGGAAAAAGTAAGTTGAAGAGTTTTTTCCATATCCTCGCGAAACTAATTAAAAGAAAACCCCGTACTTGGAGAGAAGGACGCCCTTTTTTTTGAAAACATCCATCTGTTGACTCTACAAAGTCATCGCTAATGAAATGATCTTCTACAAAGAAATACATTTGCCTGTCTTTCTTAATGAGAGTTCTTCACTGGAGCGAGAATCTTATGTCAAGTAAATACGATCAAAGAATTTTCAGGGGAAAAAAATTAAAAAGAAGTTCTGAAAATTGTTGGTAGTTCCAATCACCATCACAACAAGATGACAATATAAAGGACTTTTCAGGCGAACAAAGGTGAAGCAAGCGGTCTCCTACAGAGGTGGTAGGACTGTTTTTCCTCTCCAAACCAGCCATAGATCACACGTAATTAACAAGTATAACATATTGACGTCCTAGCTTGATTGCTTTAGCTGTAATTCCTCATCTCATCTCGTCTTTCGTTGTGTGTTAAAATCAATGGTCAATCACGATCAATCAACTTGTTGTCTTGGTAACCTAATGAATGCTCCAATAAACAGTCTGTTAATTGCGCATGCCTGTTTGTGTACTGTTTCCGGGAAGAAAAAACCCATCTACCTCGTTATGAGATTGTCTAACTCACCTTTCTTTCATTGAAAAGCTCCGAGAAAGTTCTTCGCATCCTGGACAGGATTGGAATTCAGGTCTTTCCAATCAAAGTCCAATCAAAGTGCATCGTCGAAACGGACTGAGCTATGAAGTTCTTCCCATCAAATAAATGGAATTTTTTTGCTTTCGCAATCTTGCTTTTTTTTCCAGTCATTTTTTTTCGAATCTTTCTCACTCTGTCTCTCTTAAGCCGGGTCGAATGAGAGCGGTTCTTTTATTAAAAGCTAAGAAACATTACTTAATCCTTAGTGCTAGCTCGGAGTTTTTCTTTTTCTTTTTCATCATATTTATAAATTATTTTTGTAAACATTTATCGGTATGTAAATGACAGTGGAGAGAACGAATTTTTTTTTTTTTAATGGGATCATTAAGTACAGCAGAATTTGTGATAATAACTAGGCAGAGATAAAAATGCATACAAATTAAAATTTTAAAAACGAGACGTGGCTTTTAATTTATCCATTAAAGACCGCAATAGTTACATGAAAATGTCAGTTTGCCTGTAGGACATGACACTTCGCAGACCGAAAAGATTTTTTTTTTCTGAAAAATAAACATAAAACTATTTAAACGGTTACAATTTCTGCAAAACACACCTGAAATGAAACGGATGTTTACATTAGCAGAAGAATCCGAAGACGTGTTTATATTTGAAGTAGGGAAAAAACTGCGTAGAAACAGGGAGAATAGAAAGAAAATGTAAAAATGACAGATAAAGATGCGATGAGAGAGAGAGAGAGAGAGAGAGCAATATAAAAAAGCAATTCTGTCCGCTTTACATTGAAACCAAAACGAGTGCAATCGAATAAAGAACATAATACTAAATTTCACCAAAATTCACAGGGTCAGAGACCTCTGTACGTTCGAACAGACAACCTGATACTCGAAAATTGAAACCGTTTCATAATGACATGTTCAATTTTCATCTTCATTCTTCATCCTTTATGTCCTCACACTACAGTGACATATTATACGAGGATAACATGTAAATTTCTAGTAGAAAACCTGTTTCTTGATATTAAGATGGTCCCTAGAGACCGTAATGTAGTGCACCGACGTGTCTTAACACAGGATAATATCTCAGCCTGTCCAAACATTCCGAGAAGGAGGTGCTTAATTTTATGTAAACAACCAAGAGGAGTTACCATTTGTAGTGTCTTCGATTTCATTTACACACGTCTTTCTCACAATTTACTCAAAAACTGCACTGCGATGAAGCTACATACCTTCTTTCTTAACTAGACTTTCTTGACAGACCCATCATTTTCTTAGCTGTAATACGATGCAATGTATATTAACATACCGATTCTTCTAAGAGGTTTTCGTCTCATTCATTTAAAGTGGCTTCCTTCTTGTCTGGCCTGCTTAGAGGAAAAGGATTGGGATTTACGAACTGTTATTATAGCAATTTAGGAACTTCCAGTTTATGGTAGGAGCCTGCGTAATTCAGTCTCGAGGTCGACGACATTTACCCTTTGGGTAGAAAACTTCAGTTCAAATCGTGTCTATGATTCCAAGAACCTCTAAGAATTTTTAACTGAATTTGAGTTAGCCGGTTTTATGGGTGGAAGGACTTTTGACTACAGCAAAAATGATATTAAAGAAACTGATATAACCACAAGAAAGAACTCTTATCTCTTAAAACCATTTAATCCCTATGTCTTATGTTTAATTAAATTGTAATAATTTGTTCTTTTTCTTTTAGGATATACAAGAAGGCATATCAGAGGTTTTGAAGAAATTCGAAGACAGAGCTGCGAGCCATCATCAGGTTTTTCGTGCTGCAAGAAAAGTCTGTGACTGAGATTCACCAAACTTTGTGTGTGACTTTAGGGGGACTGTGCCCCAGCATATCCAATAGTTGTCAGATATGGGGGTCCAAGTTCAAAATTGGGCATCTTGAGGCAACAGTTGTCCTCAGGTCAGGAAGACCTTCCACAGCGATCATACATGAAAACATCGATGCAGTGATGATCCGTGATGATAGATGAATGCCAGCCAAAAACATTGCCAGAACAACTCTGGGGATATCCAGGGAACGAGTCGGGGGTCATTATCCACCAGCATTTGGACATGCAGAAGCTCTCAGCAAAGTGAATCCCCAAATGTCTGAATGCCGACCAAAAGAAAGAACGTGTGCTGTCAACTAAAAGGAGTTTTGGGCTATTTTGAGAAATCAAGTAGATTGTTTTGGCTGATATTGTAACCGTTGATGAAACATGGTTTCATCATTATGATTCAAGACCAAATAACAGTCAATGGAGTGGAGACATAAAGGTTCTCACAGCCAAAGAAGTCCCGAACCCAAAGTCATCAGGGAAAATTCTTGCCATTGCCTTTTGGGATATATATGGTATAAACCCTACCAAGTACCTAAAAAGAGGTGGAACTGTTACGGCCGCAGTTTATGCAACAGCTCTGAAGGAATTAAAGGAGGTACTGAAGGAAAAATGCAGCAGGAAACTGAGCAGAGGCAAGTTGCTTTAGCAGGACTACGCACCTGCTCATGACACCCAACAGACAATACATAACTTGGGCTTTCAATGTCTGCTTCATCCACCCTATTCGCTAAATTGGCTATTTCCCCATCTGACTATTTCCTATTCCAAATTTAAATAAACACTTGAAAGGAACAAAATTTATACAGATGATGAAGTCATATCTGAAGTTGAGGACCGGTTTGTGCAACAAGGGGAAGACTTTTCTCAAAAGGATTGCAAATGATGCAGCAGTGTTAGAATAGGCATATAACACTTCGTGGAGAATATGTAGAATAACGTGTAAGTTACATGGTTCTAATTCAATCCCTTCGTGGTGATTATCACAACTTTTCAGCACACCCTCGTATGGGTGAAGTGGCTATTTGGAAGCATCACAGTCTCCAAGTTTGTCTCACCAGAAAGATCACACCGCAGTTTGCAAAGTACTGTAGTACTTCATCCACAAATTTAAGTATTAATAAGATACCTCGAAACTAGAACACACTGTTAAGATCGTGATTTCGGTGTGTGTGTGTGTGTGGAGGGGGGGATGATTATGTAAAATAACAATAATAACTGAAGATATTCCTTAATTGTAAGTCATCTACGGATCTTATGTTAATGATGAAGTCTTATCATTAACATAAGCCATCTCCAAAGTTGTTTCTTTTGCTTCTGTGAGAGTATCAATTATGCTAATAAAAAAAAGTTTTCTTGTATAATGATGATTTCATTATACTATTCTGTGCTTGATTTTATTGGTTAACCTTTTAGGGATTTTCCCCCCTTGTGTTTGTTATCAAGTAAATTAATACTGGAAATTTGAAAATTAGTAAAAGCAAAGCAACGCATTATTTTCAGGAGGGGGGGGGGATTGAATAGACGAAGTGGCTTCGAAATTGCATTATATGGATGTTCTTTCAGCTTGCAATTAATGGTGCGACCCAGCAAGGATACAAGTGTGCAGAGCAAACTTCGACACATTGAAATAAGGCTAAGCTTTTGTAATGGGAGGTTCGGGACCATCCGATGTGCAGCAGAGATCTTCCCCCCCGTAATTTGCTTCTCTTTGGTCCTAGTTGACGAAGTGCTCCTTCAGCAGTCTAAAGAAGCACTTGTGCGCAGTTGATGCAGGAAGTAAAAATAAGCATCACAAGGATAATTAAAGTTCATAGTAAAACTAAACGGCTACTATGAAGAACACTTGAACGGAGATTATTATCAAGCCTTCTTCGTGTACCCCATCTGGTGATCTACACTCACACAGATTTAAGGAGCAGAAACTGGCTTTACCCGCGGTGTCTTTTTCTAGAAAAGTGCTACTTGTTCATTTATTACCAGCATAAACTATCATGCTAGAAATAAACATTGTTTGTTCAGTGTTATTGGGGAGGGGGGAGAGAGAATCAACTGTGTCCTCCGGTCTAAACACATTACTTCGAATAGAACGATACTAAGACTTATTTGGACCTAATATACTGTGTAGGAAGATGCAAACTGAAATCCCAATGATGACACATTTTCTAGTTGTTTTCCACCCCCCCCCCCTGGATTTAAAGTAGTCGAACTCGGTGCTGGGACTTTTCATCATAGCTTTCATTGCTATTATAAGAAACTAAACAAAAATCGAAATGACTTCTATTACTCCAGCTCAAATATTAACTTTAAAACATTTGTAGCTAGGCGTTATAATAACGGAAGCTAAAAACTACCAACACTTGAGTTGCATGGTCGCTAGCGCATAAAATTTGAAGTGTCAGAAAATCATTTTTAAAACGCGGTATATTATTATGTCCGATTGAAAATAAATAGGTATTTTATTTATGTTATTTTTATTTATTTATTTATGTTATTTTTATTTATTATTTATTTATTTATGTTATTTTTATTTATTTATTTATGTTTAATTAATTTATTTATTTATGTTTAATTAATTTATTTATGTTTAATTAATTAATTAATTTATTTATAATTAATTAATTTATTTATTTATATTTTATTTATTTATTTATTTATGTTTAATTAATTAATTTATTTATTTATAATTTATTTATTTATTTATTTATAATTAATTTATTTATTTATTTATATTTTATTTATTTATTTATTTCTATTTTATTTATTTTTATTTTATTTATTTATTTTATTTTTATTTATTTATTTCATTTTGCTGTTATTTCAATGTTTTCTGTTTAAACAATCCTTTTATAATAATGTTAATCAGCACATATTAACTTGAAACAAAAATATTTATTTTACGGAAGCATGCTTTATGGGATTAAAAGCTATGTTTGTATTTCCGTATTCTTTAAAGTCACGTGATGCAATGTAATTCATCTTTTGATTCAAGTGGAAAGACATTCGCTTGAACAAACGCGCTATGAAGTCAGAACGCTCGAAAGAATTATAAAAACTCCTTCGTTGAAACAGCATAACCGATTAGCTTTGATAATAGTCGTTTTAATGTTTAAACAAGAAATTATTAAATATTCAAAAAGAAAAAAAAAGTTTTATAAGGTATCTTTTCATAAGTTCAAATTTCTACAATTATATTTTGTTTCTTAACAGAAAGACTTAAGTTGTTTGGAAAAATATATTTAAACTAAGCGATGGAATTTTAATGAAATTATAAAGTCACATGTAATTGAAAGCATGTGTTTTAACAAATGCTGCATGAATAATATCAAATGTTTTGATACTTAACAGTTAAATGGCATAAAATGGCAAATTACAAGAAATAATTATGCATATTTAAAATCAAAGAAAAATTTTAAAAAATATTTTAATATCTGCAATAATTTTCAAAATATAGAAATTTTTGTTCCAACACTCTTTTAAAAAGAGAAGTTAAAATTATAAGTAGTATATTTTGATTCGTACGAAACATCCGTCTCCGTGTGGTTGCCGGGATAAGAATAGCACCAATGTAGCTAATGCATGTCGTACGAGGCGACTAAAATTGGTACCCTTGGAGGGTAATGGATGGCAATGCTGTAGCCAATGAAGTTCTAACTGAGGCTCGGCTATATTGCTGTTACCCTCCTGCCATGATCAGAGCTTTATAGCTCAATAACACCTTTTCCTTACACTGTCCTCTACAGACAACGGGGAATATGAAAAGCAATATTGCTTCGCCCCTTTAAGCCAGTCCTTATCCTTATAAGGACTGTATGCTTTGCATTAGTTTTTTTTTTTAGTACGAAACATCTTAAGATATAAGATAAGATATTGAAATTATATTTTGAGTGCATCCAAATTATATGTTTTGAAAAAAGAGCCTTCTTTTTTTTGAATATGAATATTTATTAATTCTTTGAAAACCTTTTTTACGTGGCCTGCTAATTTTGGTAGGTCTCTATGAACCAAGTGGTGATAGTGAACTAATAACAGAATAATATCACGCCTGCATAAAACTATTTCAAATGAAATTTATTTGAATATAAACGATGTTTTCACATAAGTCTTTTCAAGAAAAAAAAATAATTAAAAAAAACTCCAAGTAGGTAAAAGTTAGGCCGGTATTGTTACCGTTCCCTAATTAGTTCCAATAGTTCTCTACCCAGACAGTCTCCTGAAAGCATTAACTTCAAGTTGGTGATTGTCAAAGTGTTCAGTGATCCGTTATCTTAGCTACAAGATGCCTCGGGATTTGATTGCATGTACTAGATCTTCAACAATGCCCAAGAGAAAAGAGCCGGGAAGTTAAATCACATGATCTATCACAGTAGCCATCAGTAGACTCCAACGACCTATCCACTTATCACCCAGCTTCTCATCGACACTCTGGTTAACAGAGCGCATATAATGAGGTTCTGTTCCCCCCTTCCTGTTGGAGGTGCTTCAACAGAATGTCATAATGCTTGTCACAGCTAGCTGTTTGTCTAACTATTTAACAGACATTGAAGACCGATCTCTGATATCCCTTTTAGAAAAAAAAAACTAGACGTGGCTAAACTAGAGCTGGTGTATTTCAAAATACTTCGTCCTTACTACATACATGTCGATACTTTACCCTTTACTATGTATTTGTACTCTAAATTTAAAAACAAAAGCAAAATGGACGGGTGGGTATATACGTTTATGATAGTAAATACTGATAGATCTAATGACGTATTCATGTTTTGCTTTCATAAGAACTCATGCATATGAGTGCACCAATGAAGAACAAGAATATGAACTTTCTGTGTTAAACTTTAAATAGTGCAATATGAGGCAACTCGTAGCAAAGGTGGAATAAGCTCAGTGTGTTATCGAAACAACTTTCATTAACTCTGATTTTTTCGCCAATATTACCTTGTCAAAGATAGTTGTTCGTGCTCTGTTTCCATGGCAGAAATAGGTGCTATATTGTATACCAAGCGGTAGGATTTCCATGTAAAATAATTTTATATTTCTTTGAAAAGAATGAAGTAGAGATTGTGTTTTTTAGGACTTCCAGGGTAACAAATGACAATGCTGTAGCCAATGAAGTTTTAACTGAGGCTCGGCTATTGCCGTTACCCAGCCATGACTAGAACTTTTAGCTCAATAACACCCATCCACACAGATTTTCTTCATTCAGATGACGGGATAAAGAGTCAAGGACTCAGTCCATCTCCCAGTTCTTTTAAGAACTGGATAGAATAATTTAATTTCTGGGTGAAAAAGGAGGCTAATTCTGCTTTTGGCTTTTGATGTGAACGGACGTATTATTTTAGACTGAGCCTGATTAGTTTGTTTATAAGGTTTTTCACGAAACGCGCATTGCACTGGCGCAGACATAGTTTGTTTCCTACTGTCTCCCCCTCTGCATGAAACATGCAAGAGGTCTAATGGCCGGCAGGCCCCACCCGCAATGAGGACCAATGGTGGATTCATGGTTTTATTTAGAGAGATAGGATTTTAATCTGTGGCCAAGTGATTTCGTGACACTCCTTTTCCCTATTGCAGGACAGCTAGTTGTATTTTATTGCTGGTAGACACTTGAGAGTGTCTACGGGATTTGCTAGTGGATCCTCAAAAGTCCACAGGATTACCTGTAACCTGCTCGGGACACCTGAGCAATCTCTACTCTTTCTCCTTCTGTGTATTTACACATTTCTAAATTATTGTTGTCATGGCAAAACTTCTGAATGAGGCCAAATTCGAGGAAGTATACAAGGAATTCCTCAGACTAGGAAAGATGCTGAGTGATAATTGGCCTGGAAAAGTCAAGCTCTTTGATACATCTCGCCCCCCCCCCCTCAGCAGTCATCACAGAGGACAATATGGATGACATAAGTGAAGATTCCATAACTATGACGCAATCAGATTTTGCACACTCCCCAAGTATGGAAGATGCTACATCCGAAGACAGCAGTTATCAGACCTTGGAAACACATACAGAATTCCAAATGAGCAAAAAGAAGAGGAAAATATCCACCAATGTTGAAGAACCCAAAACAACAGGGATGGAAGTACTCAATGTTCCTAAAGAAAAGATACCACCAGTCATCTTAAGGGATAAGGAAAAATGGATCCCTGTCTCGTCAGCCCTAAGAGAACAAAACATCTCATTCTCATGGGCCAAAAACTCAGATGAGGGAGTTAAAATACAACCCACTACTGTCATGGATTACAGACAGATGACCAGATTTATGGACAATGCTAATGTCCCATATCACACCTTCATTTTAGCTAGCGAAAATAACCTGAAGGTGGTTCTACGTAGGATAGCTGATGGTATAACTCCTGAAGATGTGAGCACTGATCTCTCTAAACGGGGCCTGTCCACAGTAAAAGTGAGCAGGATGCTCAGATCAGATAAAAGACCAATGCCTTTGGTGCTGGTGGAAATAAGCAACACACAGAAACAAACCTACGATCTAACTGTAGTATGCGGACTCAAAATAACAACTGAGCCACTTAGAAAGAGAGCATCAACTGGACAGTGCCAAAGGTTCGGGCACTCCCAAAAATTATGTAAGGCAGCTTACATGTGCTTTAAGTGCAGCGAGGGACACCAGACCAGCACCTGCTCCAAGCCACGCACTACTGCTGCGCAAACTGCAGAGGACCTCACCCCGCCAACTACAAGGGATGCTTTTTCAATCCAAAAAATCGAGGGTCAGCAAAAGCCAATCTTCCTCCTCCTCCTAATGACACTATAAGCAACCTAGCGGGCCGTCCCCAAGTTCGAAACGTCTCACCTTCAACCACACAGGAAGGAACACGACCCACAACCACGATCAAAACATATGCTGAGGCCGCAAGCACTAAGTTATCCACATCTCTAGAGCCAGAGGGTTCCAACCTAACATTAGTTCTAACTGCATTGCTTGCTACCATGCGGTAGGAATTCAGCAAGACAAGCCCTTCACCATCTTCCAGAAAGAGATTCCTCCAAGGCACTCAAACCATTATAACAGCCATCTGTCATGAGTAAAAAATTTAAACCCAAGTCGCTCATGATAATGGCATGAAATGCGAATGAATTAATGAACAAGGTCTTGGAGCTTCAAGAATTTGCGATTCATCTCAGTGCTGATATCATCCTGATTGGTGAAGCACTCCTAAGATCAGCCAATAACCCTACCCTAAAATCCGTGGATACACTATATAGAGAAATGACAGAACTGGTGCGAGAGGGGGAGGCACTGCCACATATATTAAGAGTTACCTGAATCATAATACAATAGCCAACCCTCAAATCGTAAACCTCGAGGTGACCGTGGTGGAGGTACATACCAGCATTGCTGAGAGTCTAAAGATTTAACTGCTTATATACCTCCCTCCCTGATCATTTCTCTATTATCAACTGATCTGGATTCCATACTTGGACAAAACGATTCCATAATAATAGCAGGAGACCTCAATTTAAAACACACAGCTTGGCACAGCTCTTCAATTAACTCCAAAGGCTACACACTATTCAACTACGCAATGCTGAACTCTGCAGTGGCGACAGGTCCCACCAAGCCCACTCACTTCAGCCCATCAGGTAGCTCAGATGTGCTAGACATCGTCATTTTCAAAAATATAAGATACCAAAATAAATTGGAAACAGTTAACGAATTATCTTCTGACCACAATCCCATAGTGCTTAATCTAGGTTCATCAGATCAATTCTCTCCTCCACACACACACATTCATGCCTTGGGATAGGCTAGCCAAGGTTCTTCCAGATTATATTGGTCCAGTGCCCAATATCAGTAAAAAGGAAGAGATTGACACAGCAGTAAGTAACATAACTCTATAAATTCAGAAAGCAATAGAATCAGTCAGAAATTCCACTGTCTTCCACCCAACCAACCGTATCCCTGAAGAAATCATGGAGCTAATCAGAGCAACAAATAGAGCCAGAAAGAGATGCCACAATACCAGAGTACAAGACAAAACTGTATTGAACAACCTAAACAGACAGGTCCGGGAAGTTCTCCAAAAACACAGAAACCACCAATGGGAATCCAAACTGGCTAACATCAAGACTGAAGATTACTCCGTCTGGAAATTCCCAAGAGCCATCCGCACCAAAAAGCAACTCATACCCCCTATACAAACCAAGAAAGGGACAGTTCACAAAGATGAAGAGAAAGCTGAAGCACTGATAGATAACCTTGCATCTCAATGCAATCCATCTTATGCAAACCTTAATATTAACCTTATGTACAAAATTCACCGGCATGTTAGATCAAATTTAAGGCGGTACACTGCTAATTCTGAACACATCACTCCGACTACTCCGGTTGAAGTAATAAATATCGTCACACACCTAAATAATAAAAAGGCTCCAGGACCTGATGGCATAACTAACCGAATAGTAAAACTACTCCCAAGAAAGGCCATAGTTCATCTCGTCAATATTACCAATGCAATTTTCAGATTCCAGCATTTTTCCACTGCGTGGAAAACAGCCACCATCGTGCCACTGACGAAGCCAGGAAAATCCCTCACCTTCCCGAGAGCTATGGACCAATGAGCCTGTAGTCCAGCCTCGGAAAGGTAACAGAGAAAGTGATCCTCACAAGACTCCAAGCAGAAACAGATAAGTTAGGAGTTGTGCCTGACGAGCATTGTGGCTTCTACAAGGTCCATAGTACAGCTCAAAAAATCCACAGGCTAGTAGAAATCATTACGAAAGGTTTCAATTGGAAAATCAGTACTACTGCCATGTTCATCGACGCAGAGATGAACATGGCAGCAGTACTGAGGCATTTGACAAAGTGTGGCATCAAGGCCTTCTCTATAAACTGATAAAATTTAACTTGCCAATCAAGTTAATAAAAATACTCCACTCATACCTGAAAGATAGATACATGCAGGTCAGGGGTTGGAAAATCGATTTCGTCCAGACGCAGGGTCTTCGCAGGAGTACCCCAGGGCTCTCTTCTGTCCCCCTCTCCTGTTCTCAATCTACGTAGCAGATATCCCTCTGAATCCGAGAACAACATTCATTGCATTATATGCAGATGATACTGCATTAATGGCAAGATCTCTGAGCCGAAAACTGGCAACTAGAAGATTGCAAACCAGCATACATATATTAGAGAGATGACTGGCGGACTGGAGGATCCAAGTTAACCCACAGAAGAGTTCAGCCATTCTGTTTACAAGGAAGAAAATCCACAATATGGTGGCATTGACATTCGTCTTTTGGGAGTTAAGAATCCGTGGCAGAGTGAAGTCAAATATCTCGGAGTGATCCTGGATAGAAAACTTCTATTCAGCAATCATATAAGACACATTACCTCAAAGACATCCAAGATCATAGCCCAACTCTACCCTCTAATCAACAGACAAAGAAAATTGGATACACAAACAAAATTAACAATTTACAAGATGGTGATTCGGCCGGTCATCACTTATGCGTACCTCGCATGGAGCCACACCGCAAATACAAATATTCTAAAACTGCAGAGATTGCAGAATAAGTGCTTGAGAATGATTCTGGATGCCCCTTGGTTTATCAGAAACACCCAGATCCATAGAGAAGTCAACATTCCTTACATCTCTTCCCTTCTTCTAGATCTAGCAGATCTTCCCTTCGGAATATAATGAAGCGGAAAGCTACAAATATAAAAGGCCAAAATATATCTTAAGTACAGCTGAACACAGCTAATTTCACTGCCCTCACTGGGCGAGCATGTGACTCATAAACACTCCATTCAAAGTTTTTCATTTCAGACGAAGGGGAATACGAAAAGTAATTTTGCTTCACTCATCTAGCCAGAAATGTTATTCGTTACTTTCTGGGTTGAATAACACATAAGTTATATGCATGAGAGAGATATGATTCATATTGCGCCTCTAAGTTATCCCCCCCCCGGTTCCACCAATAATGCCACCTGGCGACCCTGCATTTTATGGACTACCTTGTGTGAGTAATAAAGAAAAGTGTAGTAGAAATGTGTGGGCACAGATCGGAATGCTAAATCTGTAGCAGATGGCCGGGATCACCCGTCAGCATTTGTTGTGCATGTATGGGGTGATACCACAGTCACTTAAAAGCGCCTTTGGTTAAATCGATATCATCAAGAGTGAGTGAGTGCTCAGATCAATATGGAGCAAGAAGGGGGGGGAGACAGATTAGCTGTACTGTGGATAGACAGAAATAAAATCCACAGTTGGACTTGACAAAGTACTGCTTTTTATTCCTATCTAAAATAAATGTGAATGGATTTGTTTTGAAATGGCAAAACTAGTAGAAGGTTTCAAGTGTTTTTTTTTGTTTGTTTATTATTGCAATATCTGTTACCCACTGATAAGCAAACTTCTGTCTATTAAAACCAGACTATAAAGTTGTGCGCCGCTACTACATCAAGTGGTTCAGCTCGGTAGTTGACTGTCGACAGATCCTACTACAAAAATTGGGTGAATTGCACTAATTTAGAAATGATTATCTCTTTTATAAAGATATATCCCAAGAATATATCTTTAAGCTACTTTTTTTACCATAACCTCGCTTACCAAGGTTGGAAACGTGACGAATGATTAGAAAAATAGGGCATTCTGTTCTCAACATGGATTTTTTCCAAGCTACTTCAGGTCTCCAAAAAGCATTTGATTGTGATCTCACATTGGACCACTAAAAGCGTCTAATATGTCAACTAAAGGTGTACAAAGACATCCATGCAGCTTGAAGCAATCCAAGGCTATGAGTCTGGTGTATTACGTAGGCTAATCGCGTATTCTTTGGCCAATCTGCCTGTATGTGGGGCAGAAGCCCCTCATGGAAAATGAGACCGGCTTACTCAGACTCAGCTAAAATGCGCTTTTAAAGGTTTCACGTGACAGATTTGAACCGATGAAATCTTTCCAATTAAAGGCATCGTCCATACTGACTGAGGACGGAATAAAAGACCGTAATTTTCAAAAAACTAAAAATAAGAAAAAAAAATCCAAATTCTCGGAAAACCCTACATCATATTATAGTACCGAAGGAAGCATAAAAACATTTTTTATTCGTGTACAAATGTGAACACATAACTTACTTTATTCTATAATTTAGATCATAAAAGTATGAGAAATGGCATATATCTACTTAACCTCCTGACCTCTAAACACGTCGCAGGTATCCAATCTCACATCAAACTTCTGAATGACACGTGCAAGATTTGTATATTTCGCACATTTTTGTATCTTACAGAGTAGTTATACACTCTGGTTCATCCTTTTTCTCTATTCTGGAACAAACGAAAAAAAAATCTAAACGGTCAAATATAATAAAAATTTCATGATGACGATTGTTCCGCTACTTAACACTGTAAGAACCCTCATTCGTCTTGCTGACTGCAGTAAAAAGGGATTAGAAATGGCAAAGATGCGAGAAAGGAGATTTCGGAATTAAGTCTAGTTGATCGATCTTACTTTAACAATTAAACAGATGTTGCATGCATGAATGAGAAGGAACAGAACTGTTTTTATCGGATTTCGTTGTGCGACTGTTTTTCTCGTTGGTAGAATTAAAATTACGGACTTTAGCTTGCTGAATATGATGGATAATGATACGGAAAGGATATTTTGTTTTAATGGCATGAAAAATGAATTAAGAAATTAAAAAAGAAGGAATTAAAGGGAAAAAAATACATATATATATATAAATAATGTCTCCAATAATTCATCGATGATGCAAAAATTCATACAACAAACACCAACATGGATTCGTCCAGCCTCGAACCAGAAGAAATCTTTTTTTGCTTAAGTCATAAAAAAAAAAAAATGGAAGCTCGATGAGGTCATCGCCATGGCATCTATTGGATTTTGACTGTCGAGCCTCTGAAAAAAGCTCTTCTTTAAATGTGTGGCTTGTAATACAATGCAGAATGGGAAGTCCGAGGTTACTTTGTATTGCCCTCCTGTACATCAATGATCTGTCACTGACTGCAAATCCTGTCAAAGCAGTTTCTCTGAGTGTACTCCATTTCTCTTTTTTAACTGACAGACTCTGAAGTCTACAATTAAAGTTACAAGAACATCTCCCTTCAAAGCTTTAAATATTGATCTCAGTGCCGTTCTTCAACGAAAGATAAATAACTTCCGTCACTCTCTCTCTCTCTCTCTCCTTTCCCTCCCGCTAACTGTTCTTACTGTCGATACCACTTAGATCTTCCAACAAAGGAAGATTATTTGGATTGTCATTAACTACCATCCCTTCCTGAAATAGACACATTACTCCAATAAGTGCCCCAACATCCAGAAGCATCCTTTTCGTTGGCTTTGACTCTTGCTAACTCGTTTCACGTCTTATGATGCAGATTATCTCTTTTATTTTGATGAACTGCATCACAAGAAGACAAGTGGAACGAGTTAGTAAGAGTGGGATGCAGGTTATCTGGCCGAAAAAGAGATAATCTGCCCATAAGAAGTGGAGCGAGTTATCACGCAGTTATCTGCCTTAAATACATAAGATTAGCTATTTTACCTTTTAATGTCTTTGCTCACATCGAGATTAATGAACTCAACTGGTGTGCAAAATCCTTTCATTTTCAACTGAGTTTCACCAAATGTATAAAGTGTTTAGATTCGCTTGGTTCAATCGTTCGTGATAAACGGATTTCACTTGATATTTTGAATTTCGTATTGGAATCCATAAAGATTTGTCGAAACATTCTAACATTCAGTCGAACTATTTGTAGAAGCACACTGAGCAAAACGTGTCGAAATTATATATCACAATAACTTTGTCTGGCGCTGGATTTAGCTTAAGGTACATTTGCCATAAGTTTACCCACTGTGTTAAGTGGGAGGGAATAACACGACGAGTGCACTTCTGGCAATCAGAGAGAGATAGAGAAAGTTTTGACACACCTGACTGGAAACGCAAGGAGAAGACCTGCTCAAAAATGCATTTTTGTCCCACTTAATCATATGTCGTGCAGTTTTCAAAAATTAACAGAAAAAAGGTTTCTTTAAACCTCTCGGTAGCTTTTGGGCAAACAAACCCAGGCAAATATCACAGCACAGATTGGTGAGTTGATGAAAAAATTCCATGCTGTATAAAAGTTGAATGTTAATTGATTTCTGGGTTATTTTAAAAAATGCTGATTCAATACAACAGGTTAGTACGTGAATTCGCATACCACCCACAAAAAAAGCTGTCACCCTATACGTATATTAGTAGAGGAACTTCAGTTAATAAGGAATACCGAGATTTCTCGTCTATAAAGTGACGCAGCCTACCGGACTACAATGGAACTATTAATTCCTTGGACACCCTTCGTTCATGCCTGCCAGGAATTAATCTTGATGGAACTTATCTCGAGCAGACATTCTTTTTCTCGTTTTCCGTATTTGTAAATTTTTTACAGGCACGTTTTTTAACTTTGATATCCACGACTGTAATCCACACATCCTTCAATCGCCTGGGATCTCTATAGGACAACAGAATGAATTTCGTTTCAGTCTTCGCACGTTTCTTTTGCATCTCAAATCTTGGCCACGCCAAGCGTAATTTTCAAAAATAAGGATGTCGGGTATTATGGAATAGTTGGAACTGCTTATTACGTGACAAGTTTTTAAGTATTCCATATTATCTTGCAAGTAGGTTTTAGTTATTTTTTTCTACGATTACTGTTTTTTTTGTCAGTCTTATTTCATAAAAACATATATAGGTCATTATTCTGGATGTAAAAAAAAAGTAGTCAATGTTATTCTCCCCTCCTTCCCCCAAAAATGTATTTTTGAAAATCTTTCAATAAAAAAAAAGTATTTGAGATAAAAGAAATTCGTGAAGTCATTGAGGTCAGACATTCTGGGTTATATCTTGCAACAGAGAGGTTTAGTTTCCCTTTAAACTAAGTTTTCAGTTTATCTTGCAAAAACAGAATAGTAATCCGCATTACCAGCAGTTCCTCTCTCTCTCTCTCTCTCTCTCTATTAGAATTATGAATATATACGAGTGTTATCATATATCAGTTAACCTTTATATAATCAGGAAACCCCTACTCTACAGACCAAACAATTTTTAGCCACTTCATGCCTCTAGTAAGCACCACGGTGGTCTCGTAATAGGCGATGAAATTAATCTGTAGAGACTCGCAAACACATCCATCTCACAGAGAGATTTCGAACCCACAAACCGGGAATGTTCTCTCGCTACTCAGCTAGCAAGGCCCACTTTCAATAATTACATACATATTGCATATAAACTGTCGGAGTCAATAACACGGGTGATCTGGAATCTACAACGTTCTTTAGCAAAAGCGTTTGCTCCAGTTTGTGCAGCTGCACAATGTAGGTGAATGGATGTCGCTTGTCCTATCCATTCATATTGTATAATCCATAGTCATGTAGGAAGTTGTATGCATTACGAGACCTCGAGTTTAAAATTAGCTTAACACATAAATAGATCTACAATGTTCAGCATTACAACGAAAGCAGAAGCTTAAGCTATGAGGACAGCATATTGAGTTGCGTATGTTCTTCTAGCCTTGTTCGATTGTTTTGTCGGATCGCAGTTTTTCTAGAGGGGAAAACCTGCATATGATGACGCACCAATATATTTAATGCAGGAAATTAAAAATGTATATTCGTACAATGTTACGAATGATCCTACATTTAAACATAACTATTCAAATGATAAAAATAAATTAGATGAATCGTAATCGATTTATCAAGTCCATTTGCTGGGTTTTCTTGTTATCCTTTTTCCATTCTTAAAATGAAGGTCTTCTTATCTTACTATTCGGGTTTACTTCTGAATGGTTGTGTGAATTCTCAGTGTGTATGTGGGGAATAGTAAAGAATAATCTTATTTAATTAATAAATGTAATATATTACTTTGTAAATATGAATTTTAGTCAAAAAGCAATCCCAACCCTGTGGCCTACTCTCTTTTGAGAGGGTTGCAGCTGATTAGTAGGGGGGATATGAAGCAAGGTGGTTTTCCGTTGCCTTCCTTGCCACAAGTATTTATTACTGTAGCTGTGTGTGTGTGTTCACGGGACTAGTTTGTCTGTTTTGAGGAATGAAAAACCCCCAGCTACCGGTAGAAAAAACCTTCCACCTCCGTATGAGACCGGTTAACTCACCTTAAGTCGAAAGAGACCAGATAAAGGTTCCTCAAGTTACTGACGGGATTCGAACTCACTTCTTTCCGACCAGTCAGTTAGATGTATATCAGACGCGGGCCGTATTCAGTATTATTCTGCGAAGCAAAACATAAACTAAAATAAGAAAGGCTCTAACAAAGGCCCTTTTGTTGCCGGGCCTTTACGACTTTACGTAAACAGTTACACCACCATTTAAATTTTAAATTTATAACCATTTTTATTTTTAAAGTTTAAAAATATAACAAGTTTAGAAAATATAAGTTCAATTACATTTTATTCGTACTTTAAGAAAATTTAAATACATAATTTTGACTTACAAAAATAAAGATTTTTATCTACAAGTCCTTTTTTTAGTTTGATTTTGATCCTGACATCTTTACCTCTGTGCTAACATGTCAATATCTGCTTTTTCGTTTCGTGTTGCAATATGAAGTATTGCATTTAATCGAGAATCTTTTATCCGTGAGCGGAACTTTGACTTATTAAGTTTCATAATTGAAAATAATTGCTCAAATACATAGGTGCTTCCAAAGATTGACATTTTTGCACAATAAATTTATATTTGGGATATTTACTGCCGAGGTATTTATAAAAATTTGGTATGCCAACTTCCTTATATTTACCTTTTTGATGATAGAAACATGGTATAAAGAATTGTAGTAATAAGTTTTACCTTCGTTTAAAGCTGTCATAATACGTTTAGAAGTTCGAATTTTTTTTCTGTTTTAATCCCCGCAGGATGTTAGAAACATTGATTTTTAGAAAAGAAATCATTAAGGTCGCGGTCCGCATCCGGCCCGCCAGTTTGTGACCCCTGTGTTTACCGACTGAGCTACGGAGGTTCCCAGAAATCAATAGCATCATCATAATCAAATTCCAAATTTGTATCCTTAAAGGTCGTACAGAATACGACAGTCAGTACTACACATAGCAGTCGCTTAACTAGAAACCTCTATGCAGATGTAAGTAAACGTTACTTACGCAGCATATATACAAAATACTGGTCACGTGCGTCGCCACGTGTTTTATGCAACTGTTTGAGAATACTGCTGGTTAGCAATCGTCAATAGTGTTGATACAATGGCAAAAACAAAGGATATTTTCAAGTATTAACCATAAAGGCTCATCGTCCATGGCCGTCTGGCTGGAGCCACGATTTTGAAAACAGCAGACCTCACTGGTTTGTCAAAAAGTGACATATACTGGGTGTTTAATCAGTAGAAAAATAACCCACAGTGCTTGTCTAAGAGGCGTAACTGTGGTTCTAAGACAGCATGTCAAGGGCGATCTCACCGTCGTCTAAGAAGGTTTGTATGGACAAACAGAACTTCCTGTGTAGCAGTTGACCGAAGCATTTAACGAAGGCTGTACCAAACCCATATCTCACCGAAAGATGGGCAGCAGGGAATTGAAGAGGGTCGGGATTAACAGTCGCTAAACGAGGTCCAACGATATCAAATAAAAGTTTCTAATTCAGTGACCGGTATGTGGACATGATTAAGTTATTATTATTATTATTATTATATAACTTGTGTAACTCTGAACTATATAACTGTAAATTATTACTGTGATTATTATTTTAAAAAATAGCAAAAAAAAAATATGTTATCATCATTATTATTGAAATCTCATTATATGTAGCACTTAGTGCAGTAAGATAATATACTGAATATTACTCAAGATGATCATTGTATATATGTAAATATTTGAGAGATCAATAAATTGTTCAGTTAAAAAAAATATTATTAACTGTTGAAAATCATCCAAAAATAATCTCTTATTTCTCAGTATCCCAATATTGCCAGATGTTACATTTCGGTCTTGTAAAGAACTGTTGTTGCATTAATCAACGTATATTTCCCTTCCATCAAAAACCTGTTTCGCTATACTCTTCGGTCCATTCTGTTTAAGTGACCACCACCACCACCTGAGATTGGCTCTGCTAACACATTCAACTGAATGCTAACAACGTCAAGTTCTTTCGTAATATCCTCATTTTTAATATGATATTGCCATTGATGCCATCTGTTCACGCCTCTAATCTTTCTCAGGACTCTCATATCTGCGGTTTCTAGTCTTTGGTCAAGTGTTTTACTTTTGACCCAGCTCTCAGATCCATAAGTTAAAACTGGTTTGAACACTGTCTTGTATACAGCTAATTTAGTGTTCCGACTAATTTCTCTCTTATTCCTTAAAAATTATTCAACTGAATTCTAATTATACTTGTTTATGCCCATATTTAATTTGTCATCTTCGCTAAACGTGGTGCTAATAGCATAAAAATATTTTACTTGGTCTACACATTCTCGCTTGTGGTCGATGCTTTCGAACATTCTCGCCTATCGTTGCAATTTTTAGTCAAAGAGGCTTGATTTATTGAAGATTTATTAGGTTTTGTTTTTATTCAGAACCATAACATCATGTGCATAAAATAAAGAAACGAGTTGAATGTTCCTCACTTCAGTGTTAGGTTTAATGCTACTTTCCTTCATAATGCGATCCGTATAATAACAGTGAAGTTATAATGCACACCCTCACACGTGACTTAACATCAAACCATCATCCTGCATTTCCTTCAATTCTTACTGCAGACTTATGGCTCAAATATGGACTGTGTATTGATCTGTACAAAGTTGCAATTATCCCATACAAATTGTAGCATTTTGAAAAGCTCTTCTATGGGCATCTTGTCGTATGCCTTTTGTAAATCTACGAAACTAAAGTACAGATGCTCCTTGTTATATTCCAATGATTTCTCAAGTGTTCGTAGTAAAGTGAAAATCTGATCTTGACAACCTCTATTTGGCCTGAACCTAGCTTGTTCTTCTCTTTCGCAATTTTCTTACCTTCTTCTCAAATATGCTAACAGGTATGTTACCTGAACACTCAGAACAGAAGTTCCTTTGTAATTTTCAAATTCAGTTTTATTTCGTTTTTTTTTAAGTTAGATGAATACTATGATAGCCCTATTGCAACCATCTGGAATTCTGAACTATGTACAGTAGTGTAGCCACGCAAAATTTTTATACTTTCATATCTGAGCATTTCTGGTCGAATATCATCGACTTCAGATGCCTCTTTATATTTTACGTTTTTGGTGGCTTTTCCTACATCAAGTATTGCCATGAACTGATTAAAATACCACTTGAATATTTTCTAACACTATTCTGCCACTTTTTGTTTTATTAAATCTAGTTTTTAAGTCACATTTTTCGCTTTCAAAAAAGATCACCACCATGATATTTAAGTTTCTATCCATTTAGTCTTTTCATGAATTTTGTTCACACCTACTTTCACACAAAGCTTAGCTTTCTTACCTTTTCTCTGTATTCTCTCAGTATATATACTGACTCGCTGACTTATTTGCTAGGCGCTTTCGTTACTTTTTTTTCTTTTCCTAGACTATTTCCTTTAACTTCCTGAATCCACCATGGAGTTCTGATTTTTTTTCTTTGCAGACAAATTCATCACACACCTCCTTAGCTGGAATCAGTCAATGTTTTTGTCATATTCTTGTCACTAAATCCGCAAGATTTGGTTCTTGTTTTTAAATTCTTTCATTTTTTGAACAGCATCATATATATACGAGTAGATTATTCTTATTTCTTGTGTCTAATCTTCATGTGAATTCCTTTGCATCTTCAGGTTGCAACATGTTGTTGGTGTCTGTGACCTGAACAGGAATCCGGCAGGCACTTCCCATTATCATTAGCTTTACTCTTTTCTTCAAATTTTCCGAAAACATTTCCTGCATGTTTGGTAATAATTTCTTACTGTACTGTCTAGATTTTCAGACGAGAACCAGATGTTCTTTATTAATTCATGTCACCTGCATTTAGGACTCGCCCACCTCTTACTCAGTAGAACCTTCTGTGGGACCATAAACACAAATAACTTTCGCCCTTCAGTAAACGTTTTTGATATTTGCCCACATCACTCCACTCAATGCCATTCAAGAAGATGATCCTCATATTCAGCGCTGAATATTACATTATAGCTAATTCTTCCATTCTTCCTTTCCTTCATCACTATTGCCCAAATATAACATTTTATAGTTATTATTGATCAGTGCCTGTTTTAAACTTCATCTTGCTAACACCAGTTATACCGATACCGAACTTCTGTAATTCTACCAGTACCACTTATTTTTCCTTGATATTTCTGTCGTCTGTAGTGACATCTTCAGTTCTGCGAACTTGGATTTTTTTCCCCAATAGTTGACATTTCACTGTTCGCCCGGGTTCCCTGAAGAAACAGTTGGATCTTGTAAAAACCAGGATGATGCCACAGCCATCTTGACAATGTTCGTTATTCACCATCGTTTCGTTATTGGCTTAAGTCAATCCAGAATACATTTTGGTCGACTAATTCTCATATACTCAGCCCGTTCTTGTCCGTTCGGAATTCAGATGGACAGCTCCTAACGGGATGCATCACACAAAGGTGAACATTACACATTGAATCACAAGCCGTATTCTGTTCTCCACGTTTTTTACAGACAGTATGAAAGCCTCTCAATTACCTAGCTTTGACTGTTAATTCTAAGATAAACTTAACACCTAACTTTAAGACAAAATTCTATCTTAAAATTCTGTTTTGAAATAAGAAAGAAACTCCGTCGTGGTCTACGACGATCAGTATTTATACGTTTTAGTTCAAGCCACAAGTTGGAGATTCCTGCTCTATGGGACTATGTATTATAGAAACAGCAGAAAGAACTATTATATATGATAATATGTTTGCTGGCTAAGCAAATATGCCGTATGTTTCTATAACAACCATAGGTCCTACTACAGCATTTCTAAAATTGCTATGTTGGAAAGAAATCTGATATGAAGCGAAAATCAGTACATATTTCTGTTTAGCCTAAAAGATATAGCCATTAAATTTGCAATTTTTTAAAAGCAATGAAGCGTACTCATCCCCGACTATTCGTATTAGAATCATTAAGGTCAAAATCTCTCTTGTTCCACAGTGTTATTCCACAAGATACAATCTGACAAATTTGAAGCGTTAAAATCAATAAATGGAAGAACTACAGCGCTTTGAAAATTAGTGGAAAACATGCAAAAAAATCGTTGTTATTCTTCTCCATAGACACCACCAGAGGTCGCATTGTTCTACCGAGTCTACCAATATTTTTTAACCGATAAAAAACTTGTTATGCTAGAATGAAATCTGATGTGAGACGAAAATAAGCCAACTACTGACAATGTAAGCCTTCAAGCAATACCATAACAGCAACAACCAAAAATATTACTGAAAAAAAAATTAAACACAGCTGATTACTAGATCACAAAAACATAACACTAATTTAAAATGGTTAGGAGAGATAGATGTGTCAGCAGTGAACTATGTTACTATAATCTGACTTAAACACACACACACACACACACACACCTGGACGTTACACAATATTTTCCTTTAGCTCAGATTTCGAAAGCAAAATATATTTTTACAGCCGCAAACTTTTCCATTTAATCTAAATGAAAGATTCAACCTTTAATGTGAAAATAGAAAACTCAGCTATTAATGTGGAAAAAAACCTTTTAATCCTTTGCGAATTCTATTGTCTTCTACCTTCCATTATAATAATTGGTATTTGTAATAATAAAAAGGGAAATCTCTCAAAACTTAAGAAGTTAGCGTGATGTAAAATCTCGGATAATTCATAAGAATTTTTTTTTTCTTCCAAAAATGGAATTCCTAAACTAGTAGGAAAGAGCATATTAGTAGCTCGCGAGAGAGAGAGAGAGAGAGAGAGAGAACATCCGCGTGTGTATCTTAGATGTATTTCAGAGAACACCGTAAGAAGACCCCAAAAAATTAATAGAAAGAAGTTACCATTTGCTTTAAGATCATTAACTTTCATTAAGAACGAAGTTAGAAAATGGTTCTAGAAAATAGAAATGGTTAAAGAAATTAAAACGAAAAAAAAGTCGTTAACGAAGAAAATTTCAATCTGTAAGAAGAAGGCGAGTTAGAATTTTTCTTCTGATAGTGAGGGATATGAAACCGGATGCAAAACGAGTTAAATATGTAGAGGCAAATAATTACTAAACCGGAACACGGTAACCACAAAGAATGAATTCTGTAAGTGGATGCTGTAATTACTTGGGACACACATCAACAGAGGAATATAACACGAAGAGCGTATAACTACCCGAAATTGGAAGAAAAGTCTGTTTAAAGAAAAAAAAAAAAAACGACTTCCACGTATATCTTCAAGTGCGATTAAAATTTGTATTATTTCTGCCAAGTACTAATCCTTAAAATATCCTTCAGAAATCTTTAAAGAGGCTTAAATAAACTGAACATTACGTTTCTTAATTAAAGACTGATGAGTAAGCTCTTAAAGAAACAATTATCTCAAAGAAATGTCCATTTTTCTTTTAGAATAGTCTCTGCGTTCGTGTTAAGATAGAAGTTAATTATTGCATTTCCAATAAAGCTGCTTATCTTTTGCTATGCAAAAATGGTAGTGGAATTTATTCCTAGAACTAAAGCTGTTAGAATGAATGATTCATGAAGTGTTTAACAAAGATTTTCGATATTATTTCTATATTTTGTTAAAAAATATACTGTATCTATAATATTCTTTATTATAATGCAATTGTATAACAAATTTTGACTGTTTAGCTCTTTATTTTAGTAGTTTAAAAGGACACCTCTAAAATATATACAATTATAAAATATCTATTTTGTATTGGTTATTTTTTTTTATTCTTTTCTTTTAGCATTATACACCTTCCCTTCAGTATTAGACGACGTTAGGAACGAATATGAAATAGGTGGCGCATGTTTTTATTGATATTCAACAAAAAAATAAAAAATTCAACAAAAAAATCACTTTGATGACATCGTCACTGCTGTTCCTAAAAGTTTTAAAAGATAAAACGTAAAGTTTACGTAATACATAGCGAGATAAAGAACACCATCGTTTTGTTGTTAGTAACCTATTAATATTGTGTAATATTTCTTCTGGCCCTAAAATGTTTTGTTTTCCTGGAGGATTTTATGCATTTTCTAAGTCAGTGGCAACGCAAACGAAATTACTGCAGCCGTCACTCACTGCAAAATTATTGATTCCTTCTGGGAAACAGGTTGCGTTGCTATTAGTGGCACTCTGAGCACTTCCTTATTGTTTCTTGAGAAAGACAAACGTAATGTGATTAGTTTTCACAGAGATTCCATTTTGCATTTATTCAAATCCTTGACTTTCTGACAGTGGTTGAATGCAAATAGCAAGTAAATGAATTAGGGACCAAACACTTTCCTCCCTTAGCCGGATTTCATTTTATTATGTCGGCAACCTGAAAGCCTATTGTTTCCATCGTAAACTAAGCTTCTGTTTCTTCTATTAAAATCACTTCGTCTAAGCAGCAGAAAAGGCAGCTCATGCATTTTGATTTGATTAATGTTTTACAAGCCTTGTGGTTGGAGAAAAGTTTCTTTTGTTTAGTAATTTGACGAGTAATGGTGATTGGCAGAAGTTTCATTCGACATTATGAGTTTGCTTCGATTAAAAAAAAAAGAAAGAAAGAAACTTATTTGGAAATAGGCTGAGAGTATATTAAAGAGAACTCTGTGATGGTTTAGAATTCCAATAAACACATTCAGTACAGAGTATTTGCGTACAAGTGCTACTTTAAATGTTCCTAAAAGAGAAGGAATTTTATTCGTAGAGTTTAAGGAATATTTCATGGTTTATGTGTACTTTACCTCAGTAACTCAAGTTTCGATAATTCCCCCATGGCGGAAAGACCTGGGTTCGATTCCCGTCTACAACGCGAAGGACCTGTATCAAGGCTTTTCGTCTGATGGTTAGTTAGTTGGTTTCATAGGGGAGGGGGGTAACAGGGTTTTCCCTCGGAAAAGTCATATTTTTCATGCCGCAAAACAGACAAATCGACAGAAGAACACACGCAATATAGAAAAAATAAGAGAGTACGAGAATAACGATTAACCATTCTATTGCGTTGGGTATGTTTTCGAAAACCAACTTCTACACATAACAATAAAACAGAACAGAATTTGTTGTTTAGGGGTTGAATTGCCACCTTATCTTTCCATTCTTAAGAAATATTCCAAGCCAATTCCAGAAGAAATCATAGCGCTAACTGAATTAAATTGCGTGTCTGCTTGGCGTAGTCTAAAGAACAATGTGACAGGAGCCGCTTTGATTGAAATGATCTGGATTTAAATCGAGTTGCTGACGTGAAGAATATTTCTATGGAATAAAAGGATCTCTTATCCTATCTTATAGGAAAATGACAGGGTTACCCCCCCCTCCCTACGCAAACCAATAAACGGACTTTGAGACAAAGCGTTGATAATCACAATATTGAAATATGAACTTGTCATAAGTGCATCGAATAAGAGAATCTGGATTTAGACATACATAGAAGGTTTAACCTAGATAAACAGAGGGACACTCAAGATTTAATCTTGGGAGGGGGGGCAAGTTGAGTAGACGATTTAAGAATACACACTACGCATCGCATACGACCTATGACTGAGCATCTTCAGTGATCGCCAATACGTGAAACCCGAACAAAGCGAAGGCAATATTGAATTTTAATATAATTTTTAATATTTTTACACACAAGTTCCAATGAGAAAAATCGGTAGCAAAAGCACTATTGAAACAGTGATTTAAAGGCAGTGAACCCCCTTAATAACTCACAAAAAAATAATTGTAAAAATAATCAGTTATTTTCTAAGCAGACAATGTTGTCAATAAATTGTTCACTTTTTTTTTTGTAATTAAAGAATATTTGCCAGTGAACCCGCTACAGATTCACAACAGAAGCAATTTACAACACATTGTCCGGTTCACGTGATTCATAAGCTTTTCTATCCGATTCATAATAGATTCTCTACTAATTTCTGAATCGGATATAAATTCATAATAGCGAACAATCACTAGTTGGCCAGATATTGATAATTTCCCCAACGTTTCTACAATAATCGAAGATATTATTCGAAGCCGTATTTACCAAATAAATATGGCGCCTATAATAACAGCTGGGTGGGTTTATATACATTCAGTATCTATCATAATAACCTTGGCTAGGTCTTTTTTTTTTTCACAGAACAGTGGATCGTTTCCAAATGGACTAAAAAAGACCTTTCACTGTGTGCTGAAGCTATCAACTCTGAAAAGAATAAAAAAAACAACTATTTTAGTATTTTTTTTTTTTTATACTTCAACAATCCGAAATTTTTGCTCCGAAACAACCAATCCGTTGCAACTTACATTATACACAAAGCCCACAGTGTAGCAATCGAGTTTAACATATTAACAGCAGTTTGGGGAATTGGCGTTTAGTTGCACACAACGACAGAATCTTCTCCCCCCCCCCCTCTCTCCCCACTCCTTTTGCTATTCACAGCACGTTGATTTTGGCTTGAAGAAAAAAAAAAAAAAGGAAAAAAAAACGGCTTCGAGAGAATAGTAATAAAACATCAGAATGTGTTTGGTATCGATCGATTCTCTCTCTCACTCACTCTCTCGCTTGCTTGCTTTTATTTTTAGAAGCAAAAATTAAAGACGTCAGAAGGAGTCAGGAATGTTCTTACACTAAGCCTTACCTCTATTATCTGCGGCTGAAGATCGTAGGAGGAATCCCCACGAGACAGTCTCTCGCCGCAGCTTAACACAGTTGAAGGGCGACCAGTTAATTACTAGAAGCTGTGTTCAATTTTTCTACCGCTTCGTTGTGCCCATCCCGGGGGGGGGGGGGGGGAGACGGAGTAAGAATATGAGGGTGGCTATGCAATGAAGAGTTTACAGCCGTGAGATCTTCAAGAAATAAATTTTCAACCAGGAAGTGAGAACTTTTTATTCCTAACACCGATGGGTTTAGAACTTCACAATATTTTCTCTCGCCTTAAATAACCCTACCTAGTTAGCAGATGAAAAGAAGATGTGTGCTTTGTGGTATGCTGAGAAAACCCGATTTAAAAAAAAAAAAAAAAAGCACAGTTTGTTAAGTAAGCAATTATAGAATTTCTATTCCACGATCGATATTTTTCGACATTTTCAATTTCTATAAGAATTCTTACCGATTTTATGTTAAGTATAGCTTGGTAATGTAAAGAGATGGAACTCTTTAGAACTCTCAAGATATTTACAGGAAAAAAATCAAACTGTTATCCATCCAGAGGGAAAAGTCAGTGACGGTTTTGATATTCAACAACAGAGCCTCAAGGCTTCCTCTATCCTCACCCCCCCCCGCCACTCCTTTTTCATTCAGTCATATGTTCGATCGCTTACTGGAAAATGATTGACATCGACAATACACACACTTGGAAACGTGGTTGCCGCTTGGTAGAAACATGAATTGTCGACGGATTAAATCATTTTTGAAAATTTCAGGATGGTGACTGAAAAGACGCATTAAGAATCCCAAAGCGAACATGATCAGCCTTTAGTTTATATACGTAAAGTAAATTAAATTTATAATTTGGTTAAATAATTTCATATTTTGTTATGCGATGTCGCAATTTTAATAACATTGCATCCATACAGAAACAAATTCTTTAGTAGAATTTGGACGAAATTAATGTATATATTTTAAAAAAGAAGAAATTTTATATATCTCTGAAATAATAGTGCAACTTATATTTTACTTAAAATTTAATAAATTTATTTAATAATTTTGAAAATTTTTATAATATTAAACAAACACAAAAATCGCGTATAATCTTTTTTTACATAATTTAACAGAAACCAAAACAAAAATGCGAAGTAAGCAGGGCTGAGCAGCAGCTTGTGGAGATTCCCAGGGTAACGGATGGCCATGCTGTAGCCAATGAAGTTTTAACTGACGCTCGGCTATTACCGTTACCCAACAATGACCCAACATAACATAAGCCAAAGTGTGTGTGTGTGCGCGTCAGACAGGACTCATACTTTAATTCTGTCTTTTAGATGAAATTGGTCTCTTCGAATATTGTATTTAAAATAATAAAGAAATTATAAATAAAAACTTTTTTAAGTAATAAGAAGTAGCATAAAATACGTAAGTCGGTATAGACGAAGCCCTTTGGTCAGAAAGACCTGGGGTCGATCCCGGTCCCTGACTTGAAGAACCTTTATCTTGTCTCTTTCGACGAAAGGTGAGTTAACCGGTCTCGTGAATACACACACGGCTACAGTCATAAATACTCACGGCAAGGAAGGCAACGGGAAATCACCTTGCGTCACTATCTCCCTAGTGATCAGCTGCAACCTTCTCAAAGAGAGGAAGCCGCAGGAATTAGGGAGGTGCAGGTTAATCCGAACGCTTTATAAGTTCAGTTCCTTTGAGTTAGGCAGCCATCCCTGATTGATATGATCAACGAGATGACAGATGATGATAGATATGGTGCGATTCTGAATATTGTTATTAATATTAAATGAAATAATTAATACACAATTCAAGTTGCTACTAATATATAACTGAGATTAACGTTAATTATTATTAAAATA
Organism: Typopeltis vanoorti; assembly: GCF_054136105.1. Classification (NCBI taxonomy): domain Eukaryota; kingdom Metazoa; phylum Arthropoda; class Arachnida; order Uropygi; family Thelyphonidae; genus Typopeltis; species Typopeltis vanoorti. Next base: position 81,612,694 of record NC_143557.1, read on the forward strand.
TTTATTACATTTATATACTGCATTTCGATTATTTTATTAGCGAAATATTAATATGTAATTACTATTAATCAGAATATTGATTAAACTAAATTAAATATTAAACTAGATATTAAATTATTCAAAAAATAAATTGAATTATATTATTACAATTCTCTCTCTCTCACAACTAAAAAAAAGAGCAGTCCAGAGATGGGGAAAAAAAAAAAACTAACACTTTTTTTGCGCATATTTGAATAACTAAATACTATTCGTCTGAAACTTGTGAACATGATATTCGACATGTTCATTAACCTACTAGCTATCTGTAATATTTTTGAATAAAGTAATGCGCAAAATACTTACAGAAATATATTTATCAAAAACGTATGGTTTCCAGAAAATAAAAAAAAAATAAATAAATAAAAAATTACAATTAAGACATGTTGATTCAATGAACAAATGCGCTTTATAAAAATCAAATTTGATATCTCAAGTTATACTCAGTTGGAATAAGAGGAACATTCCATAATTAGTTTAGGAATTATCTGCTAGAGAGAACCAAAGTAACAAAACTAGTCGTAAAGCATGGTTAAGGTGCACGGATATAAAATCAAACTGAATACATAAATGACATTCATAATCTGACCACACAGTCAAATATAACACGCAGATGGTATACCCCAGTGCTAATAATCCATTTTATACAAAATCGTGCTCTGCAAACTACAACAGGAGACCTAAAAGAAAGCTAATGACCTACTTGTAGCACAATATAAAGAAACCAAGTGCCATGCACTACTGATAATACGCACGCACGCACACACGCCACTACATTTGACAGCCAACAACAGCTGTCATTCCACCGAAATCTTTACTAAATACAATATCCCTTGGTTTTTATATACTCGTAGCTTGCACTTAAACAGACTAAGCATACAGAATACCTGCATAACAAACACCGCATCATTGGTGCAAAATCTAAGTGGGCATTCCGATAATATGAATGTGGGTAATACACGTCGAAGGCTAATCATAGCATTTTTTAAAAGCTAAAGTCAATGCCAACTAACGAAATAACTGATATCACAGAATTTGTGATTCAATACTCAGTATAACAGAATACCATAACACTGCAAACTGCCATTTATTAAAATCAGGAAAATAACACACACACACATCATAGAAGAATTCTTCAACGTAGCTTAACACGCACTAGCCATAACCAAACCACTTCTAGCTACACAAAATATCTGAAAGACACTAGACCCCATTACGAAGAGATGTTTTACTAACACGTCTAGTAGTAACATCATATATCGCAAAAACGATCTCCCTATAACTCTTCATAACGAAGTGCTATTACACCTCATATGATGAAGTTGTGAAGCTGCTCAATAACCTGCCACACAATCTAAAACACCTAAACCGTTACAGGACACTAAAGCGTGAGTTGCATCAACACATTATTATTATTAACCAAGGCCAATATTCCTATTCCTACGAAAAAAAAAAAAAACGTTCCATTCTTTTCACAAAAAAAAAAAGATTGCAGCTTACAACTCAGCCAACTTATATACCCTTATTATTATTATTAAAAATAAGTGTATGGTATCCACTTTTGTTTTTTTATTACTTCATTAAAAAACAACAATAAAAATATTAATATTTGTTGTAATAAATAAATGACAATATAATGGTATAAAAATTATACTATTTAAACTTTATATAAAGGTAAAAATGTAAAAAGTATAATTGTAACACGTAATAGCACTGCTACAAATTGTTCAAATTACATTGTATGAAGTATCACATCGTACAAATTACTATAAAATAGTAATTTGTACAATTTAAATGAAAATGTTAAACATTTTTTTCTTTAAACAATTAAAACCAATTTATGTTATATTTTGGTTTCGTGTTATAAATAAATCAATATTATTCAAAATTTTCCAAACCGTACAACGCAAACCAGAATCTTTCAATAGTACAGCATCGTTGTATCAAAGCACACAACATGATAGTAAGTACTACTGACAGAAACCAATCAAAGCAAACACGATAGATGGAGTAACCCACTTTCTACAGAACAGAGAGAACGAAACAATGGAACAGTTAATTTCTAGCTAACAATAAAATGAACTGAAGTGCAGCTTGTCAGATAAAAAAAAAATAAGTGCTAATTCAGTAAAGGAGAGTGCGTTTTTGGACAAGAAAAATTCAATTTGGGATTGGATAAAGATCAGATAAGCAATTCTTGTGAACCATGCAATCTCGGTGTTCAATAGTTGACATTTCCCATTCCTGGGATCAAGATAAATGGTAAACAGAAAGGGAAACAAGTAAATTCTTGATTATTATCAGTCGACGAACAATACTTCATAGAAAGCTCTTCTCAGATTTAGATCCAAAATGAATTCCGAGATTCAGTTACCAACCCTTTAAGATATCACTACTTTTCTTTTCTTTGTTTTCAGCTCATTTCGTTCGTAGAAAGAAAGATATTCCCTTGTCTTGAATAACAAGGATCAAAGAAATTCTGTTATTCAACACTCAATATGACGATTACAGATCGGATTAATACATAATAGAAAAATCCCATTTTCCGGCAATAAGATGCTATTAAATTACGTACACCTTCCCGTAATTATAAAGAATTTAAAGATGGTAAAACGTAAGGGAAAAAAATTCTATAAAACAGTTAAGTCGTTAAGAAAAACGCGTAGACGTTAATTCAAAACTTTAGATCTTAATCTGATTCCAATTCAAAATAAGATGCCATAACATCAAGTTTGGCGGTTCTTAGATGAAATCCTTCGTTTGGAATGCATGCACCCAACACATATACAACGGGAGATCTTCCAGATGACTTTTCAATTTGAGATTGTTTGGTTTCATGGTATTCCAAGCAGCACATAACCGTTTAGGTAAGATAGCAGGCAATAATATGCAAAAGTCAAGATTGAATAGGTCTTCAAATGCTGGATCGGGAAACCTCTTGTTTTAATAACAAATTAATATAAAACAGTTTACATGTATTTGAAAATTAGAAGGTTTACTTTAAACTAATTAGGCATTTAACCAGGTTTTGGGGAAATTATTATTATTATCTGAGACCTCTATGGAGTCAAGGACTCATCGAGGGAGGCTATAAATCACCCAAACCGGCTATCATACTTCTCTTAAATTCATTTTCCCACTAGATGCACTCACTATGCCTAAGGACAAATTACTCCCTAGGAGAAAAACCTACATCTTGCCCTTTTCTTGACTGCAAATAAATTTAACTTCCATGGACTCCCCCGTGTTCTCTTCCCACCTTCCATATAACGAAAACTTTCATCATTTGAAATGCTATAACACCCATTCAAAAGTTTATAAACCTCTCTTTCTCCTGTTAACCAGAGTCTGCAATGCACACATTCGCAAGCTGTCCTCATAATCTAAATCCCATAATCCAGATATAATATTTGTAACTCTTCTTTGCACCTTTGCCACAGCTTTTTTATCCCCTTGGAACCTGGGAAACTAAATACTAAGGGAAACCTTCAAATAAATCAAAGGGAGATCTCATACGCAATGCATATCATCTAAGTCATCATCTACTACATGCTTTCTTTATATAATTTCATTTTTATAAAAAATGAAAGCTAAAATTCTCATAAATCAAAGACTTAAAATGATTCAAAAACTTCAAGATTGTAGTATACAACATCCGCATATTTTTGCTATAAATATTTTTTTTTCGATTTCTCAGTGTATTAGAGTATAATTGTCCTTGTCCAAAATAATACTCTATCATATCACTCCTTAGAAGTACCCGATCAAACGACTAAAATATGTAGTTGATTAATCATTCTGTAAAAAAAAGAATATTCGAGATATTCTCTATAAGGGGGGGGGGGGTTGCAAAAAAGATGAAACTATAAAATGCGATTATTGTTTCAAAACAGAATATTCCTATAAAAAAAAAGATAAACGACATCAACAGCATCGAAAATCACCAATGGAGCTCCATCTGATCTATCTTGGGATCGAATTTCCATGTACGTTGCAACTTTTCTTTGCCTGTATTCTCATCGTGCAATATTATAGATTTTTATAGTTGATATTCGTTTTTGTTGTTAATCTAATGGCCTGGCTCTATTAATTCGAAACTCTCTAGCTTAGCACATTTTGACAAATACTGATGTATTTAATTTAGTCATAAACTAGAAATAAAGTATAAATAACACTAAAACAGAGGGCAGTGCTGATCCAGTGTTGTTGAAAGCGATCTCCATGACAACCATCTTTATTCCAACAATGCGCTGGTCAGTTCAATACCATATGAAAATAAGCACGCCCAAGTCATGCGAAAATGCAAATATCACGAGAATAAAATATGTAAATGGTTTACTAATCTACTTCAACACATATTGAATGATCTGAAGCTCAAAGCCGGACCATATTAGTCTGGATGTGTTTGTTTTCATGTGGCACTACAGTGATAGAGGTTTTATTTTCTAAATGAGGTCATAAAATCAAACGCCTGTGATTGAAATAGTAACATTCATTAGCACGGACTTCTAAAATACTAATATACAGTCGCATTCTAAATTCACGAATTAATACAATAAAAATCTATTTAAAATGTAGTTTCCAAGACTAAATTGACGAAAATAAATTTCGTTACAAATCTGTAACATCAGAATTTAATCAAAGATAGGCATAATGTTCAATAAAGTATTTTGTTTATCATCACTTCGCTGGTTATACAAGAACTTCTAATAAATAATCGTACAGAATGTTATCAGCAGATTTCAAATACCACACAAAGTTAGGTAGTGTGTAAACATAAAAGGAAGGGACTTTTTTTTTTTTTTAAATTCCAGTGGGAGGTTCTCCAGTTACGATCAGATCGTTTCTGCAATACATACCAGTTATTCAACATCAAAAATACCGAAAAGATTTACTGGCGCAAAATAAATCAAACGAATTCCAATCGAAGCAAGTAATTTGCTCTCATATTTTTTGTTCCATTCTATCGGTATTTCGATTTATTGATGACTTCACGGGGAAGATGTGGAAACAAAAACAAACAAAATGATCATGAGTTGAAAAGGAATGTATGAAAACATCGCATTACTAAGAATATCCTGGAAAGGAGATGAAGCCGCAAAAATAAACGAAATCACGTAAACAGAAATCGAATAAGTCAATCGAAAATATCTTGAATGAAGCCAGAGAAAAATGTGTTCATATCTTGAAGAGCAAGTCTAAATTCGGTTGGCCTAACTTCGGGAAATTCTTTTGTCTGTTTCTATTTTCAAGTGAAAATGGGTTTGGTTGGTAGTTTATAACTGCCTGAACAGCTGTTGGCAATAATCTAGCTGTTTTATATAAAAGAACCAACAGTTGTGAGATCCAACAAGTGTGAATAACCGTTAGCTAAAACAATCAACAATTAGGTGATCCAACAACTGTGGATAACTTTTATCTAAAACAGCCAGCAAATATGTGATCCAACAATTGTGGATAGCAGTTAGCTAAAACAATCAACAGTTTGTGATCTAAGCAACTATTGGTAACTTCACCTTCTCTCAGCCATTCTCTTAACTCTCATTTTTCTTGGTCCATTTATGAGTGTGGCTTCGTAGAATATGTTCCGTCAGTTGCTGGCTGGATCTTTTAATGGCTGTTAGCAACTATAAAATTATCTAACCCAACCAACTGTTATTAACAGTCAAGCTGTTGATTACATTCAGACAACTGTTAGTAACTATATTAACAGTTATGAAACAACTAAGAAACAAAACTTTCCCCTAACATTTGGATTTTCTCTTCCTGATAGAAAAGCAAAACCAAGTTTTGAATCAGATTATAGAACGGAAATCATCCTCTCTTTTGGATGACCTTCTAAATGAAATTCTCTTTATTACAAAGTAAAACAAACTTCACACATATTAAAATTTATTTAGAAATGCACGGGTTTGCATTCTTGAATTCGATTAACGGCACGCGAGTCCTTACATTTCGATTTAATTTGAGAATTAATGGTTGTGTGGAGGAAGTGCAAACTCCATATCAATGAAGTCTTGTGTCAGTAAGATGTATGGCTTGTTTTAAATGGAGATCATCTCACAACAGACCGCGTACTTAGTTAAGAGAATAATAATTAACTTAGTTGATGAGGGACATGTACGGTGTATTTATGGTGTTACAATTTCAATAATAACTTAGAAAACCTGATTAGCGATTTTGGTAATCTTCAGCCTGCATATTTAACTGCAACTTGCCCTGAGAGAGGTAGCTCTTCATTAGTTATTCCACACACACACAGGTAGATAGATCAAAAATAACTCGGCGAAAGTCACTACAGGGAAAGAGAGAGACCAATATGCTTGTTCATTATCAGTCGGTGTTTCATTATCAGGGATCCTTTGCAATACTCTATCCGATACACAAATAGACTACAATTTGCTGTACAACTTTGTTCATTACAGTTTCGTTAATCCCAGTAGCGCTCTTAAGGCTTAATCACTATCCAGTAACCTTGCATTCCAAACTGGTGATTAAATATGCTGATAGTAATGATTCGAAGGACGCAGTAATATTGTAAAACGCGGAGGTGTTGTGCAAGTCTAACGACATTAAGTCTGATGTGTTTAGCAATAGATCGAAGTATTCAAAGGTCGTTTGGAATAAATGAATTTTAGTATGTTTACTAACGATATTATTTCAACCCAGTAATAAAGCAGAAGTGTTTTTCCAATTTTTTAGGCCTAATCAATCAATTAAGCCTAAAGAATCTCCTGATAAATCGCTATAATTATCAGGAGAATCTCCTGATAAGTGTCTATGCTTATCAGGAGATTCTTCTTTTAATTCAAAAAAAGGGGGAAAAAGAAAAAAAAATAGTGTGTTGTGAAGTAACAAAAAACTACGCATACGCAGTTCAAAAACCTTTCAGATTCTACTGGAATATACCGTTCACGCATGTAATCATTGAATGCGTGTTAAGCTCGTCGGTTTGGTTGCAGTGCTGATTAATCAACAAGTGGCTCGCCTGCTCTTCGCTTTCAACACTGTAATTGGACTCATACAACTGTTATGAGGTTGGTTTTCCTCAGAGTGCTCCCGTTTGCCAACTCTTTAACATAAAACTGAGCTAGAACACCTTCAGTGATAGTTAAAAGCAAGAATTAAATAGCACAAGTAGAAGCACAAGAGTGGTGCGAAGATCGAGGTGTTCTACACTGCTCGGAAAGAATTCAACGGATCCCTCTCCCCAAGTGCAAGTGCATCGTGCCATGAAACATTAAACTCCGAGAGGCATCTGAATATTCTGGACAAAGCGGTGCTTCCTACCTTGTGGGATTTCTACGGAACGGACCACTGTCTTTTTCAGCAAAATAATGCACCATATTATAAGGTTGCTGATGCTGTAACTGGGTAGTTTGAGGACATGAACGTCACCACATTTGACTTTCAAACGGCGTATGCGTAGAGTCCAGTTCCTGATCTCAATATGAACCTTACTGAACGTCTGTGAGAAGCGTCGGCTTAATTCAAGGGACGTCAGCCCCACAACAGTCCAGGACCTCATTACATGTCTACAGGAAGAATGGTCCAAAATTCCCATTGATCGCTTTTGTACGCTTGTGAATGCATTCCTCGTAGGAATGCTGCAGTCATCTGCAAAAGAAGGTTCTACATCTTAAGGTGAGTGCCACAGCTGTGTTCCTCACACTGCGTTGCCCGTTGTCTTCTTTCCAAGCAGTGCATTGGTCTATCAATATTTGTGGAGTGGTAATGAAGGTTATGGAAAAGGTAGTGAGAGATCGCATACAGAAATGGATTAACAAAGAATCTATACTTTGCAATGAATAACGTGGATTTAATAAGAGAAGGCTATGTTTGAGCAATTTACATTTTATAATAATGTGACGGCTGAGTTATACAAGAGAAACGGATATTCCATGATACTTTTGACAGGATATAGCCCGGAAGACTGTTGCGGTTTGTGGGATTAGTGGTTAACAAACAGATATCAAAAAACTGGTGTGCAAGATTTGAGGTGACCAGCAGTGTATGAGCTATGGAAAATTTAACAAAGGGGCTCGCATCGTCGAACAAATAAAAAAAAAAAAGCTTCTGACAGATATGATAATTCCTGTAGGATATCAATATCATTAATGATCTTTAAAACTAGATCTTTAAAAATTCCAAATTTAGAAGTCGGTTTAAAAAGCCCTTATATTTATCGTTCGATGCAAAATGCTTGCATAACGCTGGGTAATTTCTCCACACAGCAAGAGCCGTTCGTAAACTGCAAGCTTCTCATCGTGGTCCAAACACACGGCCGATCTTTAAAATTTCGATACCAAGGTCTTTTGCAATCGTATTTAATTCTCGTTGATTTTTTGGTGATTGATGATAAAAAGTATATAATTTATTTATAAATATTTCAAAATGATTTATTTCTTTAATGTTTTTTTATCGAATCGTCTAATGCTAATTATAAACGATGAGCTACGCAATGCCAAATCACAACATTGGGAAATTTTTGTAGAACTCTGATTGCAACACCTGATTTGTTTCCTAACATTACACTAGCTCCATCAGAACAAAATGCAATGAAATGATTTTTATATAGTTATCAGAAAATCCATATGAATTTAAAGTAGCAATTATAGTAGCATGTATAAATTCCACGGTGGTATTTTCTAGTTCTACAAGATTATTAAACAAGAAGAACAAGGGGCTCGCAAATTTGAGAAAAATTTAACAAAGGGCTCGCGCGAGCCCCTTATAGCTCACCACTGAGTGTATCCCCATGAATTAGTCATTAATTTATTGTTAATGACAATTGGGAAGGATTTCGAAACACAAACATATAGCGATTTGATAATACAAAGTCATGCACTTTGGTGTGATTAAATATCCCATGGCATTGTATGTATGTATATGTATGTATATATGTTACGGTTAAAGTGATAAATCCGGTTATTATTAATAATTACCGGCTAAAGTGAATAATTTACGAGAATTAATCACTTTAACCTGGTAAAGTGAATAATTCCTAGAGGAGTCTGGTAAATATAATAAAAAGATGTTTATAGGTTTTTATATACAGATTTTCATTCTAAATTGAAATTATATAACAGCTTAGGTTAGTTTATAATGAAAAAAGTAAGGAAAGTACTTCTTTTGCACTCAATGAAATCAGAAATCAGAAATTAACCTAACCTAACCTAAACTAACCTGGATGTCGCATGCGGAACCAGAGTATAGTCGTAGTTTGTCGTGGGCAGATTATTGGGGATTAAAGATAAACGTTTTCGTGGACAGATGAATGGGGATAATAGATAAATCAGAGAGGAACTGATCAGTGTTTTTCTCCATTGATGAAGAAAGAGGTACAGCAACGACGTTTATCTATAATCCCCATTCATCTGCTCACGACAACTTTAATTTGTTATCCCCATTTATCTGCCCGCAATCCTTAAGCTCGGCTCAAAACAACGTTTATCTTTCATCCCCATTAATCTTCCCACGACAAACTACGACTACACTCTGGTTCGACATGCGACATCCAGGTTAGTTTAGGTTAGGTTAATTTATGATTTCTGGTTTCATTGAGTGCAAAAGAGTAGTTTCGTTACTTTTTTCATTATAAAATAACCTAACCAAAAAAAGTTAGGTTAGTTTAGGTTAGTTTATAATGATTTCTGATTTCATTGAGTGCAAAAGAAGTACTTTCCTTACTTTTTTCATTATAAACTAACCTAACCTAAGCTGTTATAATTTCTATTGAGAATGAAAACCTATATATAAAACCTATAAACATGTTTTTATTACATTTACCAGACTCCTCTAGGAATTAGTCACTTTAACCGGTAATTATTAATAATAACCGGATTTATCACTTTAACCGTAACATATATACAGGGTGTTCGGGATAAATTTGACATATTTATAATTAATTATATTTTTCCGTAAGTTACATGTATTAACACACACTTCTCTTCATTTAAAAGTTTGGACCCTTCTTCGTTCATATACAAGATGTCAGAAAGGATGGATAGCTGGAACCCACCTGAATCATGGAAGAGAATAACTTGTATCATGATGATTCGTGCCCGCCATCAAAATAAGGATATTACGACTGCTGCCCAATGCTCCCTGAATACAGTAAAAACAATCAGGCATGAACTAGAGACTTGCAATGGTGACTACGAGGATGTAGCAAGAAGAAAGATCCCTAGCAGACGATCTGATTGCGTTCGTACAGCAGAATTCCTCGCAAATCTGCAGGAACAGGTGTTGAAGAACCCTGGCATTGGAATTCGGGCTTTGTTCGTGGAGTTGCTAACTGTAGTCAAGCCCTGGATAACAAGGGTAGCCAATGGTAGGCCGTATGTATGGCAGCAGGATTCGGCCCCTTGCCACACCTCTGGGAAAAGTCAAAAATGGTTGTCTGAAAATTTCTACGACTTCACCAGACCAAATGTTTGGCCTCCAAACTCCCCAGACCTTAACCCCATGGATTATTTTGTATGGGGCGCAGTTGAAAAAGACACCAATCGCACTTCCAGTAATACAAAAGCCCAGTTAATGGATAAAATTAAAACAGTTTTTGCGGCCCTTCCCAGGGAGACTGTAGCATCAGCTTGTTCGAGGTTCCGAAGCAGAATTGAAGCTGTGATCGATGCTAATGGTGGTTATTTTGAGTAAATCTTGTTGATAGTATTGTAATTAACTCTGCCTGTAATGTTTTTTTGTCAATTCATTAAATTTAATAGATACAAAGAAGATTTTCTTTTTCCTTACGAAACTGTCAAATTTATCCCGAACACCCTGTATATATATATATATATATATAAAATGTAGAAAGTTTTTTACCTTGGGTATATACTATATTAAAGATCCCAACCAATTTTATAAGCTAGGTTTTTAATCCTTTATCCCACGTAAGCAAACAAACAAGTAAGTCAAGTTTGCGCCTGCACGTGGTGCAAGTTTGAGGCAACTCGTTGCAAAGGTGGAGTAAGATTCGATCACTTTTCTTGGTATTTTCCCCTAATGCAATGTGCTTTGCATTAGGGGAAAATTAATGCATTAATGCATAGCATCATACATCCCTTGCGGAGATGTATGATGCTATGCATTAATGGCAATGGTCACTACCCAGACCGGTTTCGACCTTTATTGAGGTCCCGTCAGTGGGAGCCAGACCTAAAAATTCCAAGGTTAAAGTAATACAGAGCTAATAAATTTTACCTAAACAAGTTGCCACAAGCTGCTTTAACCTCATTAAATATAAATCTCAGGATGAGAGTAAGATGTAGAAAGTTTTTTTACCTTGGGCGTATAGTATGTTAAAGATCCCAACCAATTTTATAAGCTAGGTTTTTAATCCTTTTTCCCATGTTTGCTTACTGGGGAAAAAGGATTAAAACCTAGCTTATAAACTTGGTTGGTATCTTTAATACACACACAACTCACATGATAATTGCAATACTGAAACGAACGTTCACATGTAAAGATGTAAGGATTATTTTGCCTCTTTACGAGGCCTTGATAAGACCTCACTTGGACTATTGTGTGCAGGTCTGGTCTCCTGGTTTCGTTGTTATTCTGATATAGTGGAGAGAGAGAGAGTTAAAAAATATATAAAGATTTTGAAATACTGATTATGAAGACAGATTGAGAATTTGTAGAGTGCAGACACTGGCAAACAGGAGAAAGAGCATTGATATGATTGAGACTTACAAACTTCTGAAAGGGTCATACAGGATTTCCATTGATGGAAGTTTTCAATTTATGGAGGGTTGGAAAGGACGAGAGGGAGGGAATCTATTGTGCGACTTAGACTTCTTAAAGAGTCATAAATGATAGAAGTGAATGGAAGTTTTCATCTATGGAAGGTGGGAGAAGATAAGCGAGCATCCATGGAAGTTAAGAATGAATGCAGTTAAGGGGGCGAGGGCTTTCATTGGGTGACACACTAAATGGAATGGTTTGCCTTTCGAGGTGTTGAGTGCAGGTGGTGTGATTGTTAAGAGAAGGAATGGTAGATGGTGTGAGTGCTATTTAGCCTCCCTCATTAAGTCTCTGACTACCTGCAGGTCTCTTATAATAATAATAGCAATAATTTGAGTAAATCGTGTAAATCATGCTACATCCACGCTAAATGGTTGTTTGGAATTATTGCCAAAACAGTTGAACACTACAAGGCCGGTGTAATTAAGTTTCTTAATTTCGTCTGTTTCTGTAGATAATTTTCCTGCTTTATGCGATGAAAATACGGAGTTTCTGAGAGAAAAGATGCTTCTATCTCCATATGAGCCCGGGTAGCTCGCCTTTAGTTGAAGACATTAGAGAAATTTCTCGACATTTATGTGTGAAAGATGGAGACGTTATTGGATTAAGTAGCGTAGGATTATATATGTAATATATGCGGTGTTCTGCAATCCTTAACCCTGACTGCCACGTCGGCAACAATGTAAAAATTGAAAGAACGGATTCAAAGAGCTCACTCTGATAAGCAACAGATTTTTCTCCATCACGACAATGTACGATCTGACGCATGCGCAGAATCGTAAAATAAAGTTCACTAAAAGTACTCAGTTTTGCTTCCATGGAATATCTATCCCAGTTACCGACAAAAGCGGATTAATTAATTTTTACTGTGTATTATGTTAAATCTGAAGACGTTTCTTACTGGGAATGAGAGGTTACTTCAGTTTATGAGATAACAAGAACTTTGTTAACGCGGCATAATGCGATGGACCAGTTTCGTGTTGCGGTGTTTAAAGAAAGTGGCTTTCATTTGTATTATAGACAAAGTGTTTGATGGTTTCTATAAATCCGATTTGTATCTTTTATGACTTATTTTGGTGCAATGATTTAGGGGAAGGAACTGTCCAAAATTCCAGTAATGCAGTGTGGCTCTGTAGTACAATGACCTTTTCCTGTGTATTCGTTTTGCATCTGCTATAGTGGGATGGGGTGGAAGATGAGGTAGTTCTATAAGTTGGATGAAAATACCATTTCACATTCGGTACCTCTAAACTCTTTGAAGATACCGTTTTGATTTTCTAATTAATGCACGTATTGATTTGTATTCTGTGATTGTTTCAACAGCAGGATTTTTGTCCTTGGGTTGAGCATGGTTATGAAGGTGATGAAATTTTTTGCTTCAGTAAACTGGAAGAGGGGATGCAGAATAGGAGAGAGATAAGTCTTAGTTATGAAGAGTGCTGCTGACCAAAATTTAAACCATTAATTGTTCCTGATACCGGAGAAGAATCCTACTAGTTCAAAGCTTCTAGTCCTTTTATTGCCAGAACCGCGTAGCATGAACTCTCTATTCCATATCAAACGTTGCCTGCTATCTGTTTCTAGTGGATCATGACATTGGACTGATTTCTCTTCCCACATTTTCACTTAACCCTCCATCTACCTTCATCACAGCATAGCTACAAACGAGAATCATCTCAAAACGCAACTTCAGTGTTTCAATCACATCTCTTAGATGCAGTCTGCAGGTGATTAGGGAAAAAACACTTTCGTATCTTGACTGTGGCCTACTTCCCAGGTTTATACAGAAGATATTTTTTATTTATTTATTTATTTATTCATTTCGGCCGATCAAAGTTAGGCCAAGAGGCTAGTGTATTATGACTGTAAATTACATATGTTCTGGCCAGGATTCGTTAGTCGAGTTTACAGGAGAGGAACTCTTCCACTTCTTTATGTGACGAGATAACTTACCTTCAGATAAAATATTCCTTATAAACGGTTCTTGGCGATCAAGACGAAATTCGAATCCAGATCTTTCTAACCAGAGTGCATCATCGATACCGAATGAATGTGGAGGAAGATACGTTGGATCGTAACCTGGGGAAACATCGCCATTCGTCTTCTGGTTAAATTCCATGGTCCACAATTTTGCATTTAGGAGCTTGCACAAGGCAGACAACTTGCATTTTCCACGAGCATCTATGTGGCTTGAGCGTCCACCATTGGCCTCGACATTGCTGTGCTACCAAATATACTGTTTCACCCTGATACGAGTGCTTCCTTGCGGAATAGAATGCAGATCGTAAAATAACAGAGGGGGGGGTCATAATATTTTGACTGGTCAGTGTATATTCTTATATCCAGTATTATACGAGTTAAAAGTTTAATTCATATAGCACAGTCCGTATTTTTTCAATTATCAGTTATTACTAATCCTTATATCGATTTTAAATATAATTATTGACCAGAATTTTAGAAAATTCTGATAAATTGGCATTTCAATGAAGACGTCAGCAACGCCACATGGTGGGATAATTCTTTACGTTCTTTATTCTTGCTCAAGCTATTAATTATAAAGCTGCAGTGGCTCTTGGATTTATCGTTGCAACTGTGTGTGCTCGTGGTGTCAATAACAGCGAAGTACTTCCCACAGAACCAGTGTGGTCTGAACCACTCGATGTTGTGTCAGAGAAATTCGTATTAAGAATATTGATGAAGTTTAAGAAACAACTTGTTCTTTTTGTCGATCAACGCAATTACGCATTTCATTATGAAAGAAAAATCAAATTAATGTTCTTGCCAAGTGAAAATAAACAGAGAACGGCGAAGGAAGTGTTTGAATTACTGGTTTGCTTTTTTCCCCTCCTGGGAACTGAATTTATCGTGTAGGGGGATTTCGTGCGTCAGACATTTCTTATATTATGGAGCATTAATATTTATTCGTCTGCTAAAAAAAACTGGAAACCTTACGGTTTTCCATCAGAGTAAATTGAATACGGCAGATGCAATCTGTCGTATTCAATATCCATTTTGACGGCATCTGCAATCAACACAGATATCCCGAGTAACAAAACAGATAATTAAGGATTTTTTTTTCCAGAGCAATTCTTTCACACACACTCCTTTATTTTTAAGGCAGTTAATAGGACGGGTGTTTTGCTTATACTTCTGCCATTTTGGCGACCACAAGTAAAACTCTCTTCGTATGTCTTATAATTGAAGATCTATCTATCCATTGGACATCATCAGATGCCGTATGGTCACTCTGCTCCTCGGCGATATACCACGCCAGTACTTGCCAGGTGGCCCTCTTGTATTTTTTGTGGTTTCCACAATCCTGCGCAAGAGACCAAACATTAAAAATTATCCAGCTACTTCAGGGCTCCAATAAGCGGAGGGGGGGGGGAGATGGTCTCAGACCAGGCTGTGAAATTCATCCCACCTAAAGACAATCAGAAACATCGATGCCCGCAGCGAAATTCAAACCCGCAACTTGGTTGGAGAGCGGGTACGCTAACCACTCAGCCAAACAGGTCGGCTAATGCTTGTCTGGAGGCTTCAGCTCTGTGAAGATCAGTCGCTCTAAATACACCATCCATCCATCTCATTAAGAATCTACCACTTCCTATTTTTCTAGGAACTTTACCTTCTATTACAAGTTTGGAGAAGTCCTCCTTCCAATGTGTTCAAAGTATTTAAGCTTTCTTCTGTTAATATCCTTAAGAAGTCTTAAAGTTCTACCAATCCTTTTCCAGTATCCATCTGTTTGTCTGTCTTTCAGTATATAATCAACACCTTTCTTGAACACCACATCTCAGAAGCAGGTATCCTTTTTCTATCAGGCTTCTTTAGGTTCTAAGTCTCACATTCATAAGTCGCTGTTGGAAAAACATCCAAAATCCTCAACTTTGTTCCCATGGATATAAATACATCCTTCCTGATTTTAGTCAAGTCTATGACTGTTGTTTTACCCATTGATAATCTTTTTCTGAACAGCAATTCTTAGAATTTATAATGGATCCAGGTACTCGAAGTTGCTGACTTCCTTAATTCTTTCTCCATTAAGGTACACTTGTTTCTCAAGAGCTTTCCTGTCTGTAATTCCATTGAGAACCACAATCTTTGTCTTCCTAGGATTGAGTTGAAGTCTTCTGTTCTTACTGATCTCTTAACTTTATCAAGGATTCGTCTTAGTTCTTTGTCATTACAAAGGATAAAATTGGTACCTCAGATTTCTGATCAATCTTCTGTGCATTGTAATTCTATCTTTAGCTCATCCAATGTTACACGAATGATGTCTCCAGAGTAGATACTAAACAGATGAAGAGAAAGTAAGGATTCTTACCTAACTCCCTTTCCAACCTGAAGCCAATCAGTTAATCCAACAGCTGTTCTTACCGTGGCTTCTTGCTCACTGCTTGGTTGAAGAAAACCCATTCTTTTCATTACTTCCCACAGTTTCACATGCTCAACACCGTCAAAAGTTTTAGAATAGCTTTGACTGTGTTTACAATAGAGAGTCTAAATTCTTTATGCTTTTCTGTGATCTGTCTAAGGATCCGATTTCTGGTACCTGAAGATTCCATCAGTTTAATTTGTATAAGAGTGAAATTTATAAAATCTGCAAATAAACTTCAATATTAATTATTGGACAACAGTTAACGATCCATTCAAATATGCTTCATCTGCACAGATATTGCATCACTGCTAAAAGGACCCACATCGATTTTAAAATAACATTCACATCATTTGCTTACAACCCACTCAATTCCTGTCTTATTATGAACTAGACGCTGGTGATTATTAAGGAAAGCTCCAACTTCATCGAATTGACTGTCGAAGGATGTTTTCACCGAAATCTCACTGACTTGCTTCCAATTATCATTATGCAGTGTATTCATTAGAGATACGCGGATGGACAGCGGGGATTAATAGGATTAGTAAAATCACCTCGCTAATGATCATCTAATGAATAATGTGCCGACAGTATTATAATTGAGCTACTGTTATTCAATCACTTGTCTCTCTCTCTCTGTCTCTCTGATAATATAGAGATCGCTATTATGCAACGGTTCTCCGAACGTCACAGACAATTGCAGAGGTCTTTTAATAGCAATTCTCTACTTCCAAGATTATCATCGCTGTGTTATGAATCAAGCAAACATGACAAGAGACATTATCGTTCTGGTGGAGACGGGGGTGGGGAGGGATTTCGTCTACAACGAATTCCATCAACAGATTAATACAATTGTTTAATACGCAACTAATAGACTTGCGACAAACAGAGTGAGACAAACTCTATAATGTAAACATTACCTTGGCGAACTTCACTCTGTACAATGGGTTTCCTGAAAATATTGGGAAGTAAAGCGACTCATTACGACTCTTAAGTCATTTACAATGGTGTTTGAAATTTTAATGTTGGTGTTAGGAGCACAAAATGTACCATAAGTGGAATTCGATGAATTTGGGTGTCATCGACAAAATTACAAATAAACTAATTTGACCGTAAATTAAAAAATATAAAAAAAATATAAAAAAATGACAATTCCCTGAGTGGTCAGGGAATTGTCATTTTTCTGTCTACCCACCTATTCCGGAAATGGACAGCCATCTTTGACATTATACACCAGCTTCTTTAAACCGATTTTCCTTGCACACAAATCTCTAACTCAAATTTTTCATACCACGAAACTCACCGAGATTTGTTACCAAGCGTTAATACCTGGTGATTGTAATGAAATAGACACACATGCGCACAAAGCTCTTTGAGCAGATGAGCTCTTTTACGAGGTAACTATCCGCAACAAATCTACCATAAAAAATTGAAGGAGATAAAAAAAAGATAAAAATTCCGCGTTTAGTATTGTCTAGGTCGTATATTTTATCCAATTTATGTTCTCAGATTCCTTACATTAAGCCTTAAACCAAACTTTTTATTGAACAGCAACAATACTCCTTTTAAATAATATTATTAAAGCATTATTTTTTTAATTTTTTAGGAATAACTGCTTAGACCTTTTCCTCCTCCGTTGATATATTTTCATAGTAACCAAGAAGAGCTACTGAAACCAGGTAAAAGAAATGGTCTAAAGAAAACAATCTTCAACGAACTTTGTGTGCTTTGATATCCTTTTAATAATGCTACATTTGTAATTAATATTGTACTTGATATACTAAAACATTCAGTATCTTTTTTATGGGAACTGATGGCTTTTATGTGTTCCGGAAACAAGTTGCTTCTGAAACAATGCGATAGCGGGGCCCTCTTTAGTTGAATTAGGATATAAGAAACTAAACCATAAATGAACAATTTGTTCAATCTAGTCATTGCATTTTTAGAATAGCTTTGTCTATTTGTTGGAGAAAAGTCAAAATACAATTTGTGGAGGGGAAAACCATCAATTGTTAGTATTTATGATGCATTTGGAGGTCATCCTCATAGCACGCTTTTTTTTTTAAACACTCTCACAATCAAAAGGTTATTTGCAAACCTACAGTACATTTTGTACCGTTGGCGGACTACGGATTTTTTTCCCCTATTTTTATAATTTTTTAATTTTTTTTTGTATTTTTCATTTTATTTTTTACATAGTCCGGAAACCCTGTTCTAGAGACCAAACATGGGACTTTTTCAAGCCACTTCAAGCCTCTAATAAGTGGGGGTGGTGGTAGTGGTCTCGCACCGGATGTTGAATCTCATCTCCCACCTAAAGACAATCCCAAACATCCATGCTCACGGAGGGATTCTAATCTGCAGCCTGTTGGTTGGAGAGCGGGTACGCTAACCACTCGGCCAACAAGGTCAGCCTTTATGAGGTCTCCTGAAATTTTTGGAAAAAAATTTATTTCAAAGAGGATTTCAAATTTTTTCACAAAATACAGTAATCGTCAATAGTGTAAATTGATCAGAATAGGAAAAACAAAGGATCTTTCAGAGTTCGATAAAAGGCTTATTGTGAGTGCCCAACTGGATGGAGTCACGATTTTGAAAATATACTCAGAGCTGACTGATTTCTCAAAAGGTGAGCTATCCCGGGTGTTTAATCAGTGGAAAAATAACCTACATGCTTGTCTAAGAGGCGTAACTGTGGTCCTAAGACATTCTCTCAGGATCGAGATCGTCTGACTTGTACGGACAAACGGAACTTATTTTGTGTGCAGCAGTTGATCGAAGCATTCAATGAAGGCTGTTCCCGACCCATATCTCACCGAACTATGGCCCAGGGAATTCAAGAGGATCGGTATTGCCAGTCACACGCCTATACGGAAGTCACGTATTAAATAAAAAGTTTCTATTTCAGTGTACATAGCAATGAATTTAAGAGTCTTGACTTATTTAAACACGGCAAGAAGGGGAGAAAATATTTAAAAGTAAGTGGCACAGTTTCCTTTGCGTATTTTTTTTTTCAAAACATGATATGAATATTGATTGATTATCGACTTTGAATTATATTTGAATTTCGATAAAAATGAACCCAAACATGTTAATTTTCTATTGACTTACCGGATCAAAATTTCTGCATATTGAAATATTTATAACCTTCACCGCTATTATTAAATAAATAAATAAATAAATTTATATATATATAAACAGTTTTTTACGCTCAAAAAACACAAAACAACTACCACGAGTATAATAGCCGTAATTGCTAAGTCAGAATCAAAGAAGCCAGAACAAAAGTTTGTCGCATCCCCCCCCCCCCACACACACACACAAAAAAAACTCTGGCGGGTCTGTCATTGCCTTCCTTGACAACAAAATGTGTTTTTGAAAGCCATTCAGTACTCGGCGTTTCCAATCCCCCAATGACGCCCAGCGCGTGCATTTTTTAGATTAGGATTGCAAATCATAGCTCGCTTGTCGATACTAAGATGTATTTAAATGCTGTTCCATGCTCAGTTCCATCCATATGTAAACATAGCACTATTTGCCATCCCTGTAAACGCCACTAGTCCCCGAGGATCTTCGGAATCGTTCCCTCCCTCCCTCTCTCCACACGTGATTCTTTGTTCTCTCTTTCCATTCTAAACAGACTCATCTGTTCTACGTTTACAAATCGACTTAACAGTGGGAACTCTTGTTGCAGACATACGTAAGAAAGTACTTTGAATTAAAGTAGTCTGTAAAAAAAAAAAAAAAAAAAAAAAAAACGACTCTGCTATTTTCTCTTGAGAAAGTCAGATAATAAAGCTATGCAAAGCTGGTCTCAATGGTGACAGCGCCATTTATTAAAATCATCTGCATTCTTGACAATAGTAGAAGAAGAAGAAGAAACGGCTTTAAGAGGATTTGAGTAAGCGATTCGTATTCAGCTTTCTCACTCTTGTATCGGTTATTTGTTTCAAGTTGTCTGCTGTTTCATTCCAAGAATGTATTTATTGACTTGTTTTCCTATTACAATAAAGGCTACGATAGTGTTAAAAGTTATCCTTATTAATATATTTTCGAAAACTACATCGGCCTAAACAAATACAGTATCTTTTTCAAATACGCACCAGGTGGCAACACTGTACAATTTATTTAACTCAGCTACAGATGGAGGTATATCTGTATTGTTTAACTGTCTGTTCACATATATGACTTTGGCTGGTTCCGAAGCGCCATCTTGTGGCGGGTTACATTTGTGACGTCACAGCTTAGCTCTAAAACTTGTTAAGCCTTATTCTCTTTTTTTCATGCTAAATAATCACTTAGGACGATAGCTAGCCCTCTTTTCAAATCACATTTTCACAGATACCTCCCATCATTCAACGCATCTCTAAATTAAGTATATGTATATATATATTTAAAAAAAAAAGAAGACTTTTCGCGTCCATAATCGTTTTCCAGATGAATAATTCGTGCATTATTTATTTGGCTTAAACCCTGCAGGTGTGCTAAAGTACGTAGAGAAAGATGCAGAATTCGCACGGTTGAATATTTAATCGTTTTATTTTCAGAGGATGGATCGCGCGCGCGCACACACACACACACACCTCTTAATATGAGACATGGATGGAGAGGAAAAACAAAATTAATGTTGCGGTCCGTGAGACCACAGCCTGCTATTAGAAGAGTGGAAAGAGGTGGAGGGGGGGATGTTTGAAATCAGGAGGCAGACGAATAATGGCAAATTCATCAGTGAAGTGAGAGATAATTAAGGTTGTTCGGTGGGCCAGAATAAATTACTTTAGTTATTGAACAAACTGTTCACTGACCTGGAAAATGCGAATAATGCACACAACTTTTAGCTAGCGACGGTGGATACAAAGACAGGATTTTAAACCCGAGACACTCTATACGAGTCAGGGCTTGATGATGGGTCGTGGAGTTAACGGTTTTATGTTCGGGAATTTCGTACGATTTGACGCATAAAACCCGAACACCTTAACGATGCATTTTGGTAATCAAATAGGAATTCAATCTTGTGTAACAAGCCCCGCGATTTAACTATTTTGGCTCTAAAGAATGTCGACAGTCTGTTAGCCACTAGATTCCTTTCGTCATTTTCCGTTCGACTTCGACGTGTCAAAGTTCAATAACGGAATCCTTAAAATCTCGGAAGTGGTAATCATTGAAGATTCAATGCTTTGCCATGAAGACGCTTAGAAGGATTAAAATGCAAGAAATGTGAGATTTTCTGCGTATTAGCAAATAAATATTTTTCTTCTTTCATGTACACATAAAATTTCTTTCCGATGGTTTTATTTAATTTTTCCATTCAATACCGATTGCTGTCCACATTTACGGAGAATATGGAGGGAAAGGACAAAGAATCAATCCCTTAACAACACCGTTAAGTTAGCTTGGGAAATAGCATTTCGTATTAAAAGGAGGAGCGTCGACTTAATTGAGATCCCAACTAAATCTCAGTGATTAAGGTTGATTGCATCGCCAGCAACTTTAAACATAAGCAGCTCAAAGTCAAGATCATCGCAGTTCGTAAAACGGAATCGGCATTTAAATTGTTAACATGAGCTCCTGTGATGGTTGCCCAACTACTGTTAAGTAAACATGAATAAAGTTAAACGTTTCCAACTAAAGGATGTTCTTAATTATGAAAGATATATCACTCTAAGATTAATGTAAAATTTATTCTTTGTTTCCATAGTAACGGTTGGTTCTGATTGCGTATTCTGAGTGACACAATTTATTATGTAATTGCGGAATGCAAAATCATGAATTTTTAAGCTCGAAATACGTAGGTGTTAATCGACAGAGATCCAATCAACAGACAGCTTAATAAACTCGACTCCTTATTGGATAACGTGTTTTCACTTGGTTCCGATGCAGTTTAACAACTTAGAACTCACCACACAAAGCCGCCTAGAATTTACGGAGTTCCGAAGTTACATAAATTAGGGGGTTCTCTATGACCGATCATAGATTGTATAGGAAGTCGCATACAAAATATCGAAGTTCCTTTCGAATCTCCCTTAAAAGGCTATTCCTTCTCTTATATCGAAACTATCAGCAACTTATTTCACAAATCGAGAATTTAAAACTTAATTCCACAGATTGTTCGGTATAAGTTCACTTTTTTTTACAAACATTCCCCTAGCTACCACCTTAGAATTTTTAACCTAAAATTTTTCGTCGGATATTTAGGTATGTTTTATGTTCGTCATGAATTTTGATTATTTTAGCAGAAACGGAAAAGTTTGTCGACAAATTGAAGGTATCACGATGAGTTTTCCAATTTGTTTTATCCTTGCTAAGATCTACATGGACAAATGGAAGAAAAAATATCCACTTTTGACCGAAAACTTTCCCTATGGCTTCGCTATATGGACGATGTTTTGCTATCCTTGGATATTTGGGGAACCATTCACGTCAACAACTAGAAGTCATCTTAGAAAAAATAATAATAACCCTCATAAAAAAATCAAATTCAGTATGGAACGTGAATCAAATGGGATTATATCCTTCTTACTGGGATTATAAAAAGGAAGTTGGAGTGCTCCTGATCGCAAACCTTCCCTTCTAGATCGGTAAAACCGTCACTTTTCTGTTCTAATTCCTAACATGCTATTATCGTATTGCAATGACAAACTTGGCTGATCAAAATTAGAACAAAACTACAAAATTGATTTTAATTACGTTATTTTAAATCCTAATTATTTCCGAAGAAATGACCTCGTCACAAGTGCCTGTTGAACGAACAGACAACGCTTTCCAGCTTATGGACTGTGAGTTCGAATTCCAATGTTGCACGAATGCTTATGAATGTTTTAAAGTGGGAGATGATTTTTATCGCCCGGTGTGAGATCACTGCTGCTTACTGAAGACTTCAAGTGGCTTGAAAAAGTGTACATTTTCTACTGCGGGTGAGATAATCTCATTCACTACAAAATGCCGTTGTAAGTCTTTTAATTTTCCTCCCTAAACGAAAACAACATGATTTTTTTCTACGCTAACAGGGAGATTATTTTCCCTATTTTTTTTTTTTTTTGCTTATAAGTTAGGAAACACTGGCATCTGAAAGAATAGATCGACATGTACTACATTCAAGTTCAAAGGTATACGAGCAGACAGTTTATTAAGCACACCTTCATCAGATGGAATCCGCTGCTTTGTTACAAGACAGTATATTACGAATTCCACACCGTATAAAGCAGGCACATATGCGCGAGCTCGTCGGTGAGTGTAGAAAATTCAATGCGATATAACTGTGTTGAGCGGAGTTTGACAACTCGGATCAAGACGTAACTGTGCAAATATCTAAGCTATTTCGCTACCTGGATGTCAACACCGCAATGTCTAGAGGGTAATAAGAAAACATTCGGCGTAGGAAAGACGACTCAGATTATACACTGCTTGGAAAGAAGCTAACGGACTCCATTTGCAAGGTGCTTGCATCGTGCCATGTAACGAGTCACGTGTTTTTATCCGGTATAAAATTGTTGACCTGGGATGACAAAATGATCATCCCGGGTCAACAATCAGTGATACCATACTGAGATCGAAGCGCAAGAATTCAACCGCAAGTGCTACCCGCAGTGGACGACTCACAGAACGCGACCGTAGGGCGCTACGAATGATAATTCGTAAAAATTGCTATTCCTCAGCCGACACGCTGAATGCAGAGTTCTGGGCATTGACTGAAAGACACATCTGCACAAAAATATTCAGAACTGATGCTCACCACATGGGTTCCCAAGGTAGGACGGCAATATGCAAGCCACGCATTACCCGAACCAACGTGCAGCGTCGTCTTCAGTGGTCCAAAGAGCAAGTACAGTGGGACGTGGAAGCTTAAAAAGCTGTGTTATTGAGCGACTAATCATGCTACATCCTCCATCTAGCAGATGGATGGGTTTGTGTGTAGGGGGGGGCACCGAGCAGATGAATGGAAGGGAGGGGGGCGGGTAGATTCTCCGTGAACGTCTCTTACTAGAGTGCGTAACCTCAACTCTGAAATTCGGAGGTGGCGGTGCGATATCTGTTTATTCTGGTTTTGACCTTGGACCTCTGTTTGTGGTGCTACGAACATTGAACTCCGAGAGGTATCTAGACATTCTGGACGATGCCTTCACAGTACGTTGTCTCAGCAAGACAACGTACTGTGTCATAAGGCTGCTGCGATAACTACATGGTTTGTGGACATGAATCACCACACTTGACTGGTCTCCACTAGCCCTGATCTCAACTCTAATGAATATCTGTGGGATGAACTCGACCGTCAGGTGAGGTCAAGTGAAGTCTGCCCCACAACAGTCCAGGACTTCATTACAGGCCTACATGAACAATGGTCCAAATTTCCCATTGATTTCTATTGTACGCTTGTGGAAAGTATGTCCCCATAGGAATACTGCAATCGCCAAGCGAAAGGAGGTGATGCATCTTATTAGATTGGGTGCCATGGCTGTTTGTTCCTCGCACTATGGTGTGCGTTGACTTCTTTCCAAGCAGTGGAGCAGCAACCTTCCTTACAATGTTTCTTCTTTTCAGAAAAAAACAAGCAAATTCTGGCACAGGAACATCGACACCGGACTCTTGAAAAGTGGAAAAGATTACTTGGTTTGTCGAATCCCTTCAGTAGATATTTTACGCTAAATTAGAGTAATGTCGAAAGCTGCGCGAATCAATAGAATATTCGTTATATATCAACAGCACATTCCGTGACTAACGCCCTGTTGGTACCGACGAAGCTATGCTGAATGCCACTTGAACAGTGTGTGATCCTTTGTATTCCTTGACGCTAACAGTTTATCCATCTAGTAATATTTATCACTAGATGGCAGGTAAATTCGTTATATAACAAGACAGATCTTTCGTTCAGGATTATTTCTAAAAGCACGAGGGAAGGAAGGTGACTTGACTTCGTTCAGCCACGGGATCGCAATTGAGTTGAGCATCTGTGGGATGACGTGGAACCAAACAGAGATTTGGTTCCACGTACACTTTAATGCGAATTGAATCTCGCTTTCATTGAGTCCATGACGATTTTGCTAAAGTGGAGGAGAGGCGTTATTAGGTGTGTGCTTTAGAATGCCACAGGGTGGGCTATCATTATTTATGTGAGACAGCGTGTCAACGTCGTTCAGATGACATTAGATTCAGTGCTGCTACAAATTTCTCGTTTGTCGCTCTCCTTAATTTTTCTTACAACAAAATTTCTTCCGTCCATTTCGACCTCAGTAAGAGAAAGCTTTCCCGATGCAATGGATCACAGGACAACTCTAATAGGGTAGGTTAGGAAGTCCAGGAGGTCGAACCTTTTCTTAAGGAAAAGATATTTTACTTAATTAGCTTAGTCTACAGCTAAAGGAAGAACTGTTGTTTCTTTAGCTATCTTAAGTTAAAAACTTGATACCTCCCTCTATAGTTTCAGTTTGATGTCTGATTTGTTGTTTCTAACAACGTTTCCCACCAGGTCCTTTTAAAACGGGTCGAGTTGCATTTTTTTATCTGGAGAAAGAAGATAACTTCAACAATATTCCGAAGCGAACGATATGGATTCGATGGGTTTACTATACGTTGCAACAGCAAGAAATCTTTACTGCAATCAGTGTGATTCCAGTAAAGATTTCTTGTACGCAGCATATTCAAGAAACATAACAATAATTGGACATAACTTGATGACCTCTAATCAAAGAAACCCTCGTTGCATCACGCCATAAATACGGCGATAATAGTTGGCACTGTATTAATGACCGGATGATGATGACTGATTTCCAGAATCCCACTGCTGAGATTATTCGTGCCCCCTGACACTGAATTAAGATCCGGTTCAGTTGCCGATCTCAATTTAGTTGCATATTTCTGAAATAAACTAGAAATACGCAAGTTATCGTATTCTACTGCTAGAATCTTAGCAAGCTTCAAAACCATTCGCACAATATTCCACGTTAAACTCAGAGTTTTAGCTTGGCAATGAAATACTTTGCAAGATTTATTTTTAGATTAAGTTTGGACTTCTTGTTGCACCGAAGCTGATATTCATATCACTAAATAATACACTAAAATTCAGTTAATGATTTTGCTCAATAAATGAATTGCAAAATGATATTTGAATTCGGTAAGTCTGAAAGACGATCCCAGTTACATTTTAATAAATGTTGCCTGATTTACAAAAGGCATGGGAATACTTATCCCGAGTTCAAACACACAGATTTTAATATCATTAAGTACAACGCAGATTACAGCTGCTCATATCAGCTGCTACTTTTCGAACACTTCGCCGCTTCACAGTTTACTTGTATAATAGCGTAAAATATTCGTAAATATTCAACGATAGTTTACAATCAGTTTTTTTTTGCTTCTTTCTTTAAATTCCTCCTAACAGAAGCTAATCATAAAGAAGTTTATTTCCAAGGTTTGGACAACTTTCCAAATCACTTGACAAACACAAGTAGAGAGAACGCACTTTTGTTAGGAAGCTAAATGATAAGTGGATAATAAAGGCGGTAATTTGAACCAACGTGGAGAAAGTTTAATGAGGAAAAATCCTCCGCCTTGCAGGAAATTACGTTGGGAATTTACGATTTCGTTTCAAATCATAATTGTGGCATTTCACGAAAAGATTTCACAGCTATTAATTTGCATATGTCACGAAAACGTGCCATACTGACGCAATTAGAAATTAAATGTTTCACTTTTAGTACCACGTGCACTTTAAGTACACACTTGATCTTAGTGTGTGTGTGTGCGTATTTAGGATGCTATTGTCATCGAGAAAAGTAACGTTCCCCCTAAAGGCTCATTCGTGAATTCATTTTCAGATCTTCGGATCTAAAAGGCGTCACATGTATCGCAATCCAAGTCGCCAAATATCGATCTGTCTTTCTCTGACATCGTTACGCAGCTTATGGACAAACCGATAGAATGTCTACTCGTCAAGTGTGCTTCTCTTAGTGGAGAGGTTGTCCGTTTGGCCAACCAGCAGGCTGTGAGTTCGAATTCCTCTGGTGCATGGATGTTTGTGAATGTCTTTAGGTAGTAGGTGATTCATGTCGTCCAGTAGGACCATCTTGAGAATTGGAATTACTGCAAAAAATCCTTAATTGACTTCTGGAGAAGTATTGATGGTTTGCTGAGAGATCGATGGACTGGATCGAAACCTGGCAGGATTAAAAGAAAATAATCCCGATTACGTCGATCTTGTAGTGGTGGCAGTATTTTATTATTATGCCGGTGTTGTATTATTGTCTTGGAAATAACCTTTGTCATCGGTTTCTTCGATAAATGTCTCAAGAAATAAAAAGGGTGTCCCCAAAATGTACTTTATATCCGACTTCATTTTGCAGCACTTCCATCTGTTAAGAAAAACAGGATTCGTATCACACGACCTTTCCTCAAATTCTCGTCATTTTAATGTTGTATTATTGATATCACCGCAGACTTTTTACTTAATACTAGGAGACTTCAGAACCTTAATATGTGACTCCATATCCTTTCTTTCACGGAACAGATGCAAACATTTGCAGTATACAATTACAAGCCACATCCAATTGTTGTGATCAGTTGACTTCGAATAGGTTTCAGAATTTTGCTGGTCTTCTTGCACATTATTACGTCATCCTATTCTCTTTGCATCGGTCTCAGACATCTTAGAGTCTTTTTAGCATTCATGAAAGAACAAAGAAAAAGGTATCTTGTAATCTCGTCTTGTTTACAGATACAATTGACAAATATAATTATATTATTTTATTTTCATAGTTTATAAGGAGCTCGCCTTAGCGAAGGACTAGTGACATCGTAAAACATGCAATGATGTACACCGAAACCATAAGTATAATTAAGTCAATAGAACTAATCAATAGTTCCATGGAATATTAAGCCACGAGTATGGGTTTAACTGATTTAACCTTTGAAGTTCTGTGTAGTCTATAAAACCATCAACTGTGACAAGCAACAAGTCCAAAACAGCAACTTAATCAGATTAAAAAGGATCACAAAGCAGCTTTTAAAGACGTGTTTTCTTAGCAATTCCTAACATGTGTTGCTGTCGCGACCCACCCACACATTCTCATCTACGTCTTCTGCATAAAATGTTGCAAGTGCCGACGAGAGGTAAGAATCCTTCGTTTCTTTTCGTTCAGCTGTGTTCATTTTCGTGACGTATTCGTCCATTATTTTTACTATTTTACTTTACATCAAAGTTCGCAAGGAAATAGCAAAATCCAATAAATTGTAAGGCAGATAACTCCCCACATAATACAATTATTTGAGAAAAATGATTGGGCTGTTGGAATGGAACTCTGCACCGTCATTGAGGTACCTCCAAGAGATACAGAAACGGTCTCTTACCATTCTCGCTATTAATGGATGACAAAATTAGAAACATTTGGCATCGCATAAGTTACTTATTCCCACTCATACGAAAATAATCAGTATAAAGTATCATTAATATAAAAACCATAAGCTAAATTTATTTAAAACAGCCCCATTTTTGGAGTCAAAATAAAATACATCACGTTGAAGATATTTACTATAAAAAGGAGGTAATTTCTTTATTTGAGAGTAGGAAGAATGAAAGATAATATGACAATTCTTTTTAAGTCGTCTCCAATGAAAGAATAGTCGCAACAATTAACTAAGGCAACAATACCTAATCACTGACAATACGAATGAAACTTGACAACAATACTAATCCGAAAATAATAATAATATTTTAATACAATAATACATATGTTGAATAGGGGTCACATACTCAAGGAGTTGGCATCTCCCTCACTCTTTTGCTACCAAGTTCATTAAAACGTATTACCGTATACCCGATTCCAGCATTTTAAATCTTGAGTCAGTCAGTTTCAGGGGGATTCGCTAGTAAGAAAATGTCTTAAGAGTACGTTTCTGCGCTCTTATTATGAGGGATCTTTTTAAATAGCAATTATCGTAATTGCACGAACCTGAATTCTTTCTATATAATGCCTAATTGCTAACATGAGTGCCCACGGTTCTCCCAAGAGAACTAAAATAGTAATTATTTGTCTTAAAAGAAGGCACAAAATTAGTGCATGGAAGAGTCGTATTAAAATTAAGCGTAGCTTAAGAGAGAAACAGAATAAATCATGTTTGATCTTTCAATTCCAAATAATTATTGTAGTTTTGTATTTCTGGTATTCGTTAGAAAATCTCTGATAATAATTTGCACTTGAGTTGTAGGTGTCCTCCCGCGATGAGTCTCCTATAATAATAATAATAACTTGTGGTTGAGCAGGATTTCAGCTTGGATCGTCTGCTCTTCAACAGTTAGTATACGCTAATATTATTCTTCATTGTTAGAAACTCTTGCTGATATTCATTGTTGCATTTGACTCAAATGGTCAAAGATCATAAAAACACTACATCGCTATTGATTAAGGGTCAAGTGCATAAAAAAGACTTCTCAATATCTTTCAATATAGGATGGCAATTAATATAGAAATTATAATTACAACCATAATTCCAGTGATCATTTTTCAGTAATGTAGAAGAGTATATCTGAAATATTTTCTGTTACAGCAATGATTTCTTTAACAATGAGCACGATGTAAATATGAAGAATTAAATAATAGTCCACAAGATTAGGAATAATCTAGTAAAAGCCTATAAGGACCTTTCATCAACAATATTTTTCTATACTCATTCCATTGTTGTAGAAATTCACATTGAAGTTTCTGGAATATAAAGTACGTGGAACAAACTGCCAAGCACTTCAACAAGAATATCATTCTTCAACAATGGAACTTGCTTTCAACCTTCAACAATTAAAAAAAAAAAATCAATCTTTTACTACAACAATGCGATATTTCAAATCACCTTTCATTTCTGAAATGTAATTTTCTACATTTTTAAACATTCGAAACAACTTTTAAATATTTAATTAGATCAACGAATCTAGAAAATATTATAAATCCTAAAATCGCGTTTTAAAAGACTTCCAAATAGAAAATATGCCCATGAAACACTTAAACGCTTTATTGTAGTCCCTTGTACGATGAGTTTTAATTTAAGAAGTTGAAAGAATCTCCGTGAGAAACTAATTACAAAGAGGCGTGATAAAGCCTCTCCATAATCGGTCAATGTGAGAGGTGTTGGATATTAGAATCGACTCCATGATTAATGGTTCAACAGACACTTTGCTATTTGCCAAGGGATTCGACTTCTAACAGCTTCAGGTTGCTACCATTAGTTTAACGAATGCAAGTAGACGGCAAGTCTTTAACTTGGCGACTCCACCTTCTTTAACAAGACAGCAATTGATGTTATTGGAGACTTGATATTCGATCAACCATCAGGGAGTTGAATACCGTCAATAGTTTAAAACTATGCTTGCAGAAAAATTTAATATTTTATCATTTATATTCTCGTATTAGCAACCTTTATTATTAGCAGTAATAAGTGATCAATAAAGCGAGTCGACATACTTTGAATTATTTATAAAGTTAAATAAATATATACATAAAACACGTCGATAATTTGCTGGATTTTTTCTTAGAGTACGGTATTAACTCTTTAGGTTGCTTCCGATTGGTATATTTCCAGAATATCTATTGGATGAATGATTGCAACGTAAATCCAAGCTGGCGCGCCATCTGCAGTTTTAAAGTGGCAAATGAAATGAACATAAAAATCATTAGTATTCAACACGTAGCTTGTTTGCTATTGGAAGAATCCAAATGGTAATAAAAAAAAAAAAAAAAAAAAAAACATGCTGGCAATGTTCATCTTCGTTCCGGACTGATCTGAGCGATTTTACTGTAAACTACAACTAAATACTGTTTACAATAGATCGGATCTAACCAGTGCATCTTTCTAAATATATTTATGAGCAGATTTCCGGACTTGAATACATCATTTTCGAATTTATTTACTTCTCTCCCAAAAGTTGAATACAAAAATGACGCTTTCTCGACGATATTTTGAACCATATTCAGTTAAATGAATTTTTTCGAAATTATTTTCTGAACCTTTTCCACATACATTCCTAAAATTCACAATTAAGCCTTGCTTATATCTACACAGAAAATGGAAAATGCTTCGAGTAATGAACTATAATTAGTCAAGTAAAGACAAATAGACGAAATAAAAGGCAAGGAAAACGGGTCTATCCACATAACCCGTTCTCCTTAAGCACTCTATATATGCAAAACAGCATCCGCGAGCTAGGGAGGTTGAATTTCTTTGATACTTACATGTCCGAGCAAATGTTATTCTTCAGCCTTCTCTCTTAACGATAACAAATAAAATAATCGGCCGGTAAGCACGGCCCTCCGCTACCCTGCACGTGGTTACTAAGAGCGAGTTGTTGCTGCAGCTCTAGCTCACATCCATGTCTTTCCAATAGAAGCGATGATCATTGAGAAAGCGAGGATGTCAGAACACTTTTACTCGGGATGCGGTATGCGCAAGCGGAGTGAAGACACATCCGCAGTACTGGAACGACAAGTTGATAGCCTGCTTCGTTTACCGTTCGTCGGAGGCCTTGCGGCAGCACGGGCGACCTCTACTCTATGCCTATTAAGTCCCCTCCACACACACGCAGCCTGACGGCTATTTCGTTCGGAAGCATCCTGTCGTCAAATAAAGTGGAAAGAGTTTCACAGTGAAGGGGGGGGGGGGGTAAA
Organism: Typopeltis vanoorti; assembly: GCF_054136105.1. Lineage (NCBI taxonomy): Eukaryota > Metazoa > Arthropoda > Arachnida > Uropygi > Thelyphonidae > Typopeltis > Typopeltis vanoorti. Next base: position 81,644,497 of record NC_143557.1, read on the forward strand.
ACTAATGGGTTTCGGTATGTTTCTGAGGGTGTACCGGGGGGGGGGGGCGGCGTTGACTAATACGTGTAGAATTAAATGCATTAACAGTTGCAGTTTTGTGAGGCTGCAAATCTGTTCGGAAGATGGGGTGGCGCCCTCTGGTGGACGTCCGGTGATTTACGTTTTCGGAGATGACGGATAAAATATGCACGTGATTAATGCGATCTGATAACCCCACTATGGTGAAGTTTCCTTGAAAAAAGTATGAGGAAGAAGAAAAGGGCGTTCCTTAAAACTGCATAAATAATTGTAGTCTTAAATAATATTCAAAAACTGTTGTTTTCATTTGTGGATTCTGTAAGACTCGTTTACTTTTTGCAGTGGTGTGTAGGTTCCAAGTATCAAAAGTAACACACGCAGTCAAAGAGGGGAAACTAGAAGCTTTTTTTTTTTTCTGGCAATAAATATCCAAACCGCACTTAGGATGAAGGTTAAAGTCTTTCTCTAGGCTGGTGATCTTGAAACTTCTAAACACCAAGGGAACCCTATTCGGTACAACCTATTTTAGTGCGTACTTTTAAGTATAAAAATGAATTTTTATATTTTGAATACTTTTTTTTTAAATAAAAACAATATAAATGTATAAGGAACTGAAAAAAGCGACATATTTATTGCGATAAGTTATTTTTTTTATTCATTTTTAAGATTTCAATAATTAACCACAACTAACTTAATTATAAAGAAAGATTATAAGAGCTTCTCCGATATTCCATATTTTTGATTATAACCGAAATTTACCAAAATTCTTGCATCCAATTTACAGTCTAATATAAACAGTTTTAATTTATATAAGGCTATAAATCTATTCAAATATTGTTTCAATTTAAAATATATTCATACACAACAAAAGAATCAATTGCACTTATTATCCCTTCATTACAAGGTAACAATGCATCAAATTTTTAACTGTTTAGATAACAATTACATTAGGGCAACAATACCAAGAATGAAATCTAACAATGCTCACATCAACCTAACTGAACTGTGGTTATAAATTTTAATAAATCTGTCTAGCAACAATGTCACTTATGTGAAAGCCTAAATACCTTTCGAAACCTCGAGATAATTTACAGCTTCTAGCCAAAGTTTATCGAAAACTCAACGAATTTTTGAGAGACTGTAAAAACCAAAAAATAGTACATGCCAGTATTCACTTCATGGCCCAGATTTTAACGGAGCACACAGCAAGAAAAGCAAAAGAAGAAGAAGAAGAGTATGCACATTACTCTGATATCCTTATTTCAAAATATCCCCAAAGCAGTGGCGAAAACTTTTAGTAGGTGTTAATATTTAGAAACTTTCTTGTGTATGGTGTGTAAATTATTTGGGCTTTCAGGGTTGTTTTTCTTTACGTTTGATGTTCATGGGTAACTTCGATATAATGATCTTCCTATGGGAATCAACCTATAATGCGCCGAAATGTCAGTGCTGTAACAGGTAAGAAACATCTTAGTAATGAGTTACAAAACAGGTAAAAAAGAACCTGTAAAAATGAGATTTTTTTTTCGTTAAAATAGACCAACTCTTGTGCTATTTGTATGTCGTCTAAATAAATGTTCATGTAAATATTGATACGATAAGAAGAAAGTAATTACATTTCAAGAAAAGAGAAAAGGTCGCAATGCGAAATGTCATCGTCTATTCGCCTATTTCGATCTTGACGAGGTCTTTCGTGATGTCCCACGCTTCTTGGTCGATAACAAGCAAATGAAATTGTTTTATTTGCTATTAAAATAGAGGATATTGTAGATCCAACCATATTTCATAGCGAAATACAAGAAAATTAAAAATGAAATTTAACAGTTCCGGTGCCAAAGGTTATATTCTCATAAGCTCGCTGGTAAATTTCGAAACTTTTTTATATTTTGCTATAAAATATGGATGGATCCATAATATTCTCCATTTTAATGTATGATAAATTGAAGCTTTTCGGCTCTGTACTTTGTTTTATTTGTAAACCTGGTTGGCTGAATGGATAGTCTCCCATTTAACTGAAGGGTACAGAGAAACGTACGTAAAATTTATTTATGTTTTTCATTTAGGATATAAGTCTTATTGCATATTTAAGTATCTTAATCGAGTAAACGTGTAAGCGAAATCAAGAAACAAGAAAGAATATTACCAAGATTTCAAAAAAACTAAAATATGAGATTTCCTATGGAAAGCCGCTATTTCTTCATCATCAATTTCCTGAGATGTATCCCCCAAGGGTTGTTTTTTCAGGTTACTATGACAATCCATGATTACGTTTACATTATTATTAATCTCCTATCCACAATTTTCCTCCAAATCAATCTATTACTTGTGAGAACTCCAATATTGTCATTTCTGACATTTCGTGTTTCTAAGCCACTTCTGACTGAATCAATCCGGTTAGACCGTGGCCTTCCTCTGGATCTCGTTCAGGCCATCTTGGCATCAAACACTTGTTTTGCTAACCTTTCCTCGCCCATTCTATTTAAGTGACCAGTTTAGATTAGCTCTGCTTACACATTATTGAATACTAACAATGTCAAGTTCCTTTTTAATATCTTCATTTTTAATCATTCTGCCATTGATGCCATCAGTTCATGCCACTAATCTTTCTCAGGACTCACATCTGTGGTCTCTAGTTTTTAATTAAGTGCTTTATTATTAACTCAACTCTCAGATCCATAACTTAAAACTGGTTAAAACACTGTCTTGTATACTACTAGTTTGGTGTTTTGACTAATTTCTATCTTAGTTCATATAAATTTATTCAGCTGGCTACCCACCATACCAGCTTTGCTTATTCTGTTGTCTATTTCCAGATTTAGTTTGCTATCTTCACTAAAAACTGTGCCTAAATAGCTGAAATTTTTTTCTTGTTCTATAGGCTCTCCATTCAGAATGCAGTTCGATGTTTCTTCCTAGTTTCATAGTTTTGGTCTTTTTATGGCTGATTTGTTACAGTTGTTATTAAATTTAATTAGAGAATTCTGGAAACTTGCACTGGATGTGTTTAGAGGTACAACATCTCTGCATAAAACAAAGAGCTAAGTTTGACATCTTCAATTCTAACATTGGGTTTAATGCCATTTTCTTTCCTAATGTGATCCATATAGTTGAATGACAGTGGAGATAATGCGCATCCATGACTTATCCATGCTTTTACATCAAACCATCTTCCTGTATTTCCTTCAATTCTAACTGCTGACTGACAACTTAAATATAGACTATGGATTGCTGCTCTGTATAATGTTCCATTCACCCCATATGATTGTAGTGTTTTGAAAATCTTTTCTCTGGACACCTTTTCGGGATCTTCAAAACTTAAATGCAGATCATTGTCATCTTCCCACGATTTCTCAACTATTTGTCTTAAAGTGAACATAAAGATCTTGACAACCTCTATTTGGCCTGAACCCAGCTTGTTCTTCTCCACGTTTCTCTTTCACAATCCTTCTCAACTATTTCTCAAGTATACTTGCATATATCTTACCAGGAACACTCAGTAGAGAAGTACCTCTGTAATTCTCAACATTGTTTTATTCCCTTTTTTAAATAGATGGGTACTATGAGATCTCTACTCCAATTATTGTGAATTCGACCTTCTGTCCAGGCGCTCTGAAATACGCAGTGAAGCCACTGCAAATGTTTATACCCATATATTTGATCCTTTCTGGTCAAATATCATCTACTCCTGCTGCTTTCTCACATTTCAAGTTTTTGACAGCTTTTCCTACCTCAAGCATTGATATATACTCCGCTTTTTATTCCTCTAGAATTTTCTAGTATGATTCTGCCACTGCTTGGTTCGTTTAACAGTCTTTAAAAGTAATTACTCCGGACATCTAGGATATCCTAATCTTCAGTTTTGACTTCACATTTATTACCTTTGAATCTTTTTTACAATACTCTTTGCTTCATTTCTAAGCTTCTTCAATAGCCTTCAGAACTTTTGCAACCTTGCTGACATTTATTTTCTATATTCTTACCAAAGTCTTCCCATGACTTTTGTTTAGCTACTCTTACACACAGCTTAGCTCTCTTACATTTTTCTGTATTCTTTTAGGGCATCTGCCAATTTATTTGCTAGGAACTTTTGGTATGCTTTCTTCTTTTTCCATGACTGTTTCTTTAACTTCTTGTGCCTACCATGGTGTTCTTATTTTTTTATCCTTGCATGCAACTCACCACATACTCCTTAGCCGAATCATTCGGTCTTCTTCAGAGTTTGGGTTGAAATTCCAAGGTTCGGTTCTTGTTTTTAATTTGTTTAATTTTTTTTCTTCAATAATGTTTATATAGTCGAGTACAATTTACCCGTAAAAGCTGCTCAACTTTAATTCTTTTTAAAACTTTCTTACATACTGTACTTTTCAATGTGATAATTAGCTTTATTCTGCTCAACACTAAATGGTGATCACTTCCAATTTCAAATCCTCTGTACACTCTCGTATCCTGAACGAGCATTAAGATAATATCATCAATAATAAAACAGTCAATGAGGTTGTTCTTATTTCTTGTCTATTCTCCGTGAAAGAATCTTTGTGTTATAATGTGGTGTTAATAATTGCTAGTACGTGTGCTGAGCAGAAATCTAGAAAATACTTACTTGCCATTATTATTAGCTTTGTTCTTATTTAAGTTAAGGGATATTACATCCCATATTGTTTCTTAGCCGAATAAGAAGCTCAAAGAGTTTCATGCCGAATATAGAAACTATATAAAGTTCGGCGATTCCAAGCGTAAGCAAATACCTGGATAGTACAGCACCTGATCCATTTGGTAGTGGAAACTGAGGCAACTCATAGTAAGGGTGGAGCAAGATCCGATCACTATTCTTGATATTTACCCATAATGTGAACTTAGCTCCTAGGAGCTGTATTACTGTTTTACATTATGAGAGAAGGTCACAACCCAGACCGGTTTCAACCTTATGTATAGGTCAAGCGGGCTGGCTCTAAAAATAAGACGATCCCGAAAGATCACCCAACTCAGCGTTGTTCCACTCGATGACAGGCTCACCCCGTCACCGAGAAGAACTTCTCAGCATTGGCTCTCCCCAGTGGCAGGCTCACCCCACCACCAAGCAGAGCCATACATAATCTCAGCGGTGGCCCCACTCAGAGATAGGCAAAAACCTACCTCCAAGTGGAGCTTCTCAGAGCCAGATCCACCCCGCACCGGTTTCCACCCTCATTGGGGTCTCATCAGTGAGTAGGTAGACCTAGTTAATACCAAGTTTGTAGCGAACAGAACTTGCATCCCTTCTATGAGAATTGCTAAGAAGGTGTCCTAATAAATTACTAATTATATGAAGAGCCAAAGGCTTCAATTCGGCGACGTGAAATTATTTAAGTTAAGGGATATTACAAACATTATTGTTTCTTAGAATTTCTTGGAATCGCCGAACTTTATATAGTTTCTATATTCGGCATGAAACTCTTTGAGTTTCTTATTCGGCTAAGAAACAAGATGGGATGTAATATCCCTTAACTTAAATAAGTTCATGTCGCCGAATTGAAGCCTTTGGCTCTTCATATAATTAGATTTTTTCTTTTCTCCAAATTTCCCCAAAATGTTCTTATAGGCCTGGTGGGAGTCGTTTTCTACGCTGCTGTTCAGATCCCTCCCACAAGGACAACGTCTCCATTTTCTTTATGTCAGATGGTGTTCTAATGACTCAAAGTCTGGAAGACACCTGGATAATTGAGATATGGAAGCTTGTCTTTAGAGAAGTGAGAAATATGGAGATTTTTCTGATGGGGCTAAAGACAAAAAAAAAAAAAAAAATCAGTTGTTTTAAAACTTTTGCTATGCGTTCACTAATGCCTTGCGCATAAGAAATAGCAATACGAGTTATTTCTTCTGTATTTGGAGAGGCAGAGATACAAAAACTGCTCAAAGCTCTCTTTTGATGAAAGAATTCTTATAATCATTAGATAAAAAAGTGGAATTAATGTGTTGCAATTCTTTCTGTAATAGCTTATCTGAAGAACATAAGGAGTGGGCCCGATGAACCAGTGTTTTAATAGTTTCAGCCTTTTGACTGAGATGGTGATGAGATTCAGCATGGATATGATGGCCTGTATGAGTCTTCTTCCTAAAAACAGAGAAATGTAGTTTACCATCTGGTGGCGAAGAATTAAAAGATCTGAAGAGGCTAACTGCTTATTTACTTCTTCCTGTAGGGTGAATTGAATCGTTGAATGAAGTGCATTTAACTTAGAGGGAAACTGTTGAATTTCATCAGAAGAGCCATCCCAGATAGAAAAAATGTCATCAACATATCTGAACCAATGAGTAGGTCGAGGTGAAAAGTTGTTCAAAGTGCTCCATAAAGAAGTTGGCGATAGCAGGAGAAATAGGACTGTCCATTGCTGTTTCTTCGATTTATTGATATAACTTGCTTTTAAAGAAAAAATAACCGGAATGTATTACAAAATCAAATAATTTAACAATATCTGAAGGAAATTCTTGTTGTAGTAATTCAATACTGTCAGATAAAGAAACAGTACTTAATAATGAAACAACATCTAAACTAATCATAATATCTGAAACGTTCAAATGAAGATTCGAAATTTTATTTTTGAAATCCAAAGTATTCTTTATAAAAGTAGCAGTTCTAGTTGAAGGAGTGAGTAAACTTGATAAACATTTTGAAATTTTATAAGTGGGACATCATATTCAGTCTACAATTGGTCTTAACGGAATGCCTGGTTGATGAACTTTGGGAAGACCATGCAATCTATGTGGACGAGTAAACAAGGTTTTAAGTTTTTTCTTTGATCTTCATTCCATATAGATACATTATCTATAAGAGAATTAAGTCTTTTTAATTGACTACCGGTAGATCCGATGTGGGGGGGGGCTCGTATGTTGAGTAGTCTCGGAGTAACAGTGACATTTTTCTCTCATATTCGCTTCTATCTCGAATGACCACAGCTTTTCCTTTGTCAGCTTTCGTAATAATTAAGTTCTTCTTCAGTGATTTCAGTGCTTCACGTTCAGAGTAAGAGAGATTAAAACGAGTAGACGTGACATTAAAAAGAATTTTTGCACATTCAAAACGCATCCGGTTAGTTGGTTTTGGGGATAAGGATCGAAAATGTTTGATTTTGCAATACGTTCTGGTTATTTTTTCTTTAAAAACAAGTTGTATCAACAAATCCAAGGAACAGCAATGGGCAATCCTCTTTCTCCTGCTATCTCCAACTTCTTTATAGAGCACTTTGAACAACATTTCACCTCGACCAACTCATTGGTTTAGATATGTCGATCACATTTTTGCTATCTGGAATGGCTCTTCTGATGAACTTCAACAGTTTCCCTCTAAGTTAAACGCACTTTATCCTTGGATCAAGTTTACCCTAGAAGTAGAATCAAATAAGCAGTCAGCCTTTTTAGATCTTTTAATTCTTCCATAATCAGACGGTAAACTACATTTCTCTATTTTTAGGAAGAATACTCATACGGGCCATTATATCTATGCGGAATCTCATCACCATCCCAGTCTAAAGCCTGGAACTATTAAAACACTGGTTCATCGGGCCCACTCCTTATGTTCTTCAGATGAGCTATTACAGAAAGAACTGCAACACATTAATTTCACTTTTTTATCTAATGATTATAAGAATTCTTTCATCAAAAGAGAGTTTCGAGCAGTTTTTGTATCTCTGCCTTTCCAAATACAGAAGAAATAACTCGTATTGCTATTTCTTATGCGCAAGGCATTAGTGAACGCATAGCAAAAGTTTTAAAACAACTGATTTTTTTTAATTTTTTTTTTTTGCCTTTAGTCCCATGAAAAATCTCCATGTTTCTCAATTCTCCAAAATACAAGCTTACATATCTCAATTATCCAGCTGTCTACCAGATTCCTTGTTCTTGTGGGTTATCTTATTTCGAAGATCTGCTTTTATTCGGCTAGAACACAAGTCTTATATTCAATACCTTGAACCCGAACAGTCTGGACTTACAGAGCATGCCATCAACACCAGACACAGAATTCATGGGAACAAGATAAGAGTCCTTCACAAAAGTCGGTTCCTCATGGAACGGCTTTATAAAGAAACATGTCAACCTTTAATTCACTCTGCTAACTTAAACGGATCAGATGGTCTACATCTATCCCCTTTTTGGGAGATAGGAAAAATTAGCTGATTTAAAAAGTACTAACTTTTTTTAATTTTATATATATATGCGTGTGTGTGTGTGCGCGCACACACATATTATTAATATTATTTTATTTAATTATTTATTTATTATTAGATATTAGATTATTAGAATTATCACTTATTGTTCTATTAGCATCGAACTAAAGATGCCTTTGACGTCAAACTCAGGCGAAAATTATACTAATGAATAATATTTCATTTTATGTGAGTTAATTTGCTACCCCACGGTATATTTCCTTATTGAAACACCATTTCCTTCGCACAGTAGCCGGTTTCTTAACAAATCAACCAAAATAAAAAAAAAGGTGTACAATTTGTATATTTAATATTGAATAAAAAGTTTCTTAATTCATCGTCTAATCCTTTTTCTTCGAGAAATTATAAAAATTGTTATTTTTTTTTAAAGAAACAAACCAATGACTCAAATGCAAATTATGTCATACGTTCTTGGCAATGGAAATCTTAGTAAGTATTACTGAAAAAAAAAAAAAAGATTGAGGCAGACAACTGAAGATATAAAATAAACATGCTTTTATAATTATAAGCAAGCGAAACAGAAATTACATGCACTACATCTGGATGAAATTGCAAAATATGAAAAAAAAGAGAAGAAAATACAATCAGTACAATGCTTCGGAGATATCCGTTAAAAAGACGAAATTACTTTTATAAGAAAACTTTTCTTAGAGAAGCAGTGGTGATGATTAAAGAGAATGCGCTTTGAATTCTAATTATGATCTACCTTAACCTTTCCGTGCAGATTTTAAGTCAGATCTCAATTAGAAGTTTCTTTAAGGAAAAAAAATCTTCATTATGTTTGGATCTCGTGTAAACAATTTTGCATTAAATGCAGAACAAAGTTTGGTTAGTTTTAATGTGCTGTTTTAAAAATGTTCTGTTTACCCTGTAAAGGATGCTTCTCTGTAAAACGTTGAAACTGACATTGCAACCTTTTGTTCATTGGCTATCATTTGATCTGTAAAGGTTGCAACGGAGAGTCTAGTTTGATATTAAAACGTGGACTAACGTTTTGTTCATTTTCATTTTTTCATTCTTTTTTTTGTTTGTTTCATTCTTTAAAAAAAGTTGACAAACTGTTATTCCTGTTTAAATGATAGAAAAGTCTGTAAAAATAAATTGAACGGTGTGCTATAACGCTACAGGACGCTGAAGTTAGCGTGAAATCAGTTTTATTTCAACTATTAAACCAGCATTTGTTTTTAAAACAAAATAATTTATTCGTCTGCATTCTAGCAATCAGAGAATTCATTTTTCTTTATTAGTTTTTTTTTTTTTGCTTGTTTGTTTCTTAATTCTAGTTCGGTTGTTCATTGTGAAACTGATGGCTCGTGAGCTGATTTTAATATTTCCTCAGGATTTTGCTCATGAATTTATATTTCGTTTTCTTTTTTTTTTTAATTTCAGAAAAGAAAAAAAACTTGGTCGGAAAGAAGAAACTTTATATTTTTGAGTTCCAATTTGTTATGTTTCAAATCAACGTAAAAACTTGAGCCTTAGAATTCTTAAAGTTCTTAAAAGAACTGGGCGATGGACTTTTTCTGATCCTAAACCATATTCGCCTTAGAATTAAGATTAATAAAAGTTTAAATAAAAAAGTCAAAATAATTCTATAAAATACATTGTATTGAATATTACAAAAGGTGTATTATATTTCTTTAGAAATAGAAATAATTTTTTTTTATTTAAAATATTAAATAACAAATTAAAAATAAAATATAATTTATCCTATTATTTAATAAAAATAATATAAATCTATTATATAAAATGGATAAAACAAAACTTTAAATATAGATAAAATATATTTCAAATTAAAAAACACATTTAAAAATATACTTTGTTTGCTGGTTCATTGTTTTCGTTACATTTTTAAGTGACAAATTTCAGCTTCCGACACCAGCTAGGGCAAGGGTATTTTCAGGTTAATGTCAGGTACGTTTGTTTATGGAGGTATGAGAAAAACTCTACCACAGTAATTTGAGATTATCTCACTTCATTAGGTAAGAAGTAGCAAATCTCCCAATACGGAATCAATCTTTTAGATATTTATTAAAATTAATAAATACATAAATAAAAATACAATATCTATAAAGTAAATGAAATTTTAATATTGATTAGAAATCTTTTTTTTAAATAAGTGTAAGTTTATTTTTAAACTTATACACCATTTTTCGCTCTATTTATATTATTAACAAGTAGTGTATGTCATAAAGCTACTTCCCCTGTGGATTCTTAATAACGAGATCCCTTGAAAAAGTCCTTTTTAGGACTTCCAGGGTAACAAATGGCAATGCTGTAGCCAATGAAGTTTTAACAGAGGCTCGGCTATTGCCGTTACCTGCCATGACTACAGCTTTTAGCTCAATAACACTCCATTCACACAAACTTTCTTCATTCAGATGACGGGATAAAGCGTCATGGACTCAGTCCAACGCCCAGTTCTTTTAAGAACTACTTCCCGTGTGGAATGTAGGAGGAAGATGATAGGTCGATCTTCCTCCTACATCAGAATTCTGTAGTCAATGAAGTTATAACTGAGGCTCGGCTATTGCTCTCCTGCCATGATCAGAGTTTCAATAGCTCAATAACACCTAATCCCTACACTGTCCTCTACAGATAACGGGGAAGATGAAAAGCATTCTTGCTTCACCCGTTTAAGCCAGTCCTAATCCTTATAAAGACTACTTCCCGTGTGGTTCCCGGGATAAGAATAACCCCAATGTCGTACGAAGGGACTAAAATGAGTATCCAGAGAGGGTAATGGATGGCAATGCTGTAGCTAATGAAGCTCTAACTGAGGCTGGGCTATTGCTATTACCCTCCTGCAATGATCAGAGCTTTAATTGCCCAATAACACCTTATCCGTACACTGTCCTCTTCAGATAACGGGGAATATGAAAAGCGTTCTTGATTCGCCCATCTACCAGTCCTTTTAAGGACTAATATTTACAGATGTGTTTCAATTCAGCTGTCTCATCCAAAAGTCAGTGATACTGTGAATGAGCAACACAGAAGGTATAAGATTAATCTTAGAAAGGAATTTTACATAGGCACATGGAATATGCGGGATGCAGAGATTTACAGATTACTCTTGAGATTGTCTGTAAAGAGATGGAGTGGTATAAAATTGACATCCTGGGAATTACAGAGACCAGATGGAATGAAGAAGGTCACTTCAAAAGTCAGGATGGTAAGCTAGTAATTTACTCAGATGGTGACTCAAAACATCATGGGGTAGCTGTGATACTGAAGACAGCTCAGACAAGAAGCCTTCTTGGATATAACTCCGTTAATGATAGGATACTTTCCATTAGACTTAAGGCTCAGCCAGCCTACCAATGTATCAGTTGTGGTAGTTTATGTCCCCCCACACGGATAGGCCTGAAGAAGAGAGTGAGGAATACTATTAAAATTTACAAACTGTTTTGGACTGCCTACCAAGGAGAGACATACTGTACATCTTAGGGGACTTAAATGCAAAAGTGGGAAAGAGTATGAGAGTCAGGCAGGAGTGTGGCATATTTGTTCTGGGTGAACGTAACACCCGTGGTGAAAGACTGTTGGAATTTGCCCGTGCTAACAGATTACGACGGATCTATACTTGGACATCTAACATTGATAGGTCAAGGCACCAGATTGATTACATTCTGGCATTCCAACGGTGGAAGACAAGCATCTTTGATGTGCATACTTGTCCTGGAACAGATTGTGGTACAGACCATCAGCTAGTAAGAGCCAAAGTAAGACTCCGAAAACTTCCAGATCAGGCACATCCCCCTAGATTGGATGTTAGAGTAATTCCTAGTGGATTCACAGAAGAAACATCAACCCGGTTGAGTGATTTTTTGGAGACCAATGAGGAGAACTCACCAGAAATGCTTTGGGAAGAAATCAAGGTGATAATACAGGATACAGCGAAGAAGTATCTCGGTCCAATAAGAGGACCAAGAGACCCGTGGATATCAGGTTTAACATGGGAACTAATCAAAAGAAGGCGGTTGGAAAAACAAAGAGACACAGGGACTGAAGAATATAAGAGATTACATAGAGAAGTCAGAAGAGCCATCAAGCGGGATAAGGAAAAGTTCTATACTAATAAATGTGAAGAAATAGAGTTCCAGACGAGAAGGCACAATTATAAAAGGATGTTTTATTTGGTTCATGACTTAAAGCACAAGTTGAAGCCTAAATTGAATATTATCAAAGACACGAATGGATCATTTACTAACAGTAGAGTTGGAAATCGAAAACAGATGGAAAGAATACTGTGAGGAACTGTACAGCAGAGTGGATAAAGAAAATGTGGAGCCCTCCCACCAAGAAAATTTTAATTTGGAACCTCCTCCACTTAGGCATGAAGTTGAAAGAGCAGTTAAGCAGCTTAACAGCAATTAGGCCCCAGGTGCAGATGAAATCCCAGCAGAGTTAATTAAGGCCACAGGGGATGGAGGGATAAGAGTGTTTCATAGATTGATTACAAGGATATGGGAGACAGGATCATGGCCTAGAGACTGGAAGAAGTCAGTTTTCATACCACTACATAAGGAAGGTGACATGAAGGCATGCAAGAATTATAGAACTATTAGTTTGATATCTGATGTAAGCAACATTTTATTAAAGATCATGCTAAATAGGATTGAGTCTAAAGTTCAGGCAGAGATGCTTGAGGAACAAGCAGGTTTTAGGAAAGCTAAGAGCACCAGAGATCAGATCCTTTGCCTTAGACATATCATAGAAACATATAAAGAATTTATACTTCCTCTGGTAATGTGTTTCTTAGACTACTCTAAAGCTTTTGACTGCGTTTAGCATGTGAAACTGTGGGAAGTAATGAAAAGAATGGGTTTTCCTCAACACACTATCAGGTTGATAGCCAACTTGTATAAGGAGCAAGAAGTCACAGTAAGAACAGGTGTTGGATTGACTGACTGGCTTCAAGTTGGAAAAGGAGTTAGACAAAGATGTTTACTTTCTCCTCTTGTTTAGTATATATGCGGAGGACATCATGCGCGAAGCATTGGTAATGACATGGAAGAACTAGGACTAATGCTTGACAAAGTTAACAAGATCGGTAATAACAGGGGACTTCAACTCAATCCTAGCAAGACAAAGATCATGGTTTTCAAAGGAAAAACAAACATAGAAGCTCTTGAGAAACAAGTGTACCTTAATGGAGAAAGCATTGGGGAAGTCAACAAGTTTGAGTACCTGGGATCCATTATCAATGTGAAGAATTGCTGTTCAGAAGACGTCAGAAAAAGTTTAGGAATGGCTAAAACAACAGTCAGAGACCTGTCTAAAATCTGGAAGGATGGATCTATCTCCATGGGAACAAAGTTGAGGATTTTGGATGCAGTTGTTTTTCCAACAGCGACTTATGGATGTGAGACTTGAAACCTAAAGAAGTCAGATAAGAAAATGATAAGTGCTTTCGAGATGTGGTGTTACAGAAGGCTGCTGAGGATATCATATACTGAAAGGCGTACAAATGATTGGGTGTTAGAAAAGATTTGTAGAACTTTAAGACTCCTTAAGGATATTGACAGAAGAAAGTTAAAATATTTTGGACACATAGAAAGGATGGAAGGGGGACTTCTCAGAACAGTAATAGAAGGTAAAGTTCCTGGAAAAAGAGGCAGGGCAGACCATTAATGAGATGGATGGATGGCGTGTGTGTGTGTGTGTGTGTGTGTGTGTGTGTGTGTGTGTGTGTGTGTAGAGTGACTGATCTTCAGAGAGTTGAGGCCGCCAGAAAAGCAAACAACAGGACTACATGGCGAGGCCTGGTGTGGAACATCACCGAGCATCGGAGTGACCATACGGCATCTGTGAATGCCCAGTGAACATAGTAGTAGTAGTCACATCCAAGTTGATTTGATCGCTTAATGTGTATTAAGTATGTGTAATTATCATTTTTTTTTTTTTAATTAGGAAAAAAAGTACTCAGCATACAAAGTCATTATCTATTGTATACGGACTATGCATTACCTACATATATATGACTACAAAACGCTATCTAAGTAAACACAATATGTGGTCAAGATTCAAAGCAGCTTCCAAATTAAGAGGCCATTTTGCCATTCTCAATTTCGAACCACTGACCGAAAGGAAAGTAGTCATTCTCTTTCACTAACACCAGCCGTCTGTCACGCGCACATACGAAGTTATCAGAGACGCCGGAAGATCGGCTCTTTTAGTTCGATAAACAAGTTTCATAAGTGGTCTGTCACTTAAAAAAATGTCGGCTCATTTCTAATTGAGTTCCGATTGTGGCTACCAGAAGTGAGATCTTCCAAGAGAGAGAGAGGGTTAAGACACTTCTAATTACATCTTTCTTTCCATTTAAGTATTGAGTAATTCCGACTCTCTTCAGAATTCTTCAGGTTCGAGATTCAAAAGATATTAAGATAAATCATAAGGGCGATGTTAGCGAGGGCATAAGTGCAGCTTATTATGACAAATGACGCTAACCGTAGCGCAAGATGATGCAGGATTAGAGTGAATAGTTGCACTGTCTTTAGTAGCTTGCGTTCTCATTTATTTCCTTAAATTATGGGACGTACATTGATATGTCTTTAAGACGACAGTGAATACGAAAGAAATCATACAGTTCAAAAATGGCTTTCCTGTCTTCTCTAAGGTATTAACCGAAGAGTTCTAGGTTGTAGTTATATGATTTACTCGCTAGAGGGAGAAATGTTCCAGGAGATCGCTGCAAAAATTGACATTTCAACCAGTAGTTAATTAGCACCTCAGTTGTTTGATTTATGAATGAATAATAGTTTTTATAGATTTGAACCGTTTGCATTTTTTTAGTCTCTTAATTTGACAGGAGAAAAAATGAATGATGAAATAAAAAGATTATTCAAGCTTTTTAAATTAAAAATTCAACTAATAAATTTATTATAAAAAAGTTTACAATCTAAATCCTCTTCGATTAGCTGATGTTCATAGGATTAGATCTTAAAATGATGTTATTCCGAATTTAACATTAGCCATAGAGAACAATTAAACTTTATTTGTTACGCAACAATACCAACGAAACTATTGTTCGAATAAGAGTCCCAAAAACAATTGTTGAGATTAATTATTATTACACGGGGAAAAAGATAAAATTAACCACTGAATTAAAATAAATTTATAATTGTAACAACAAATATGTTCATTTATTATTCAAAACAAATACAACTGAGGAGCTCATTGTAGAATCTTCAGTCCTCAATTAGGCTACCAGTTTCATTCGACTATCTCATTCTTACGTTAGGAGTAAGCTACGCTTTTGCTAACTATTAATGAAAAACCATCTTTGGGCTTGCTTTTTTTTTTGAACATGTCTGCGAAAAGAGTTGATATTTTTAAGTGTGAAAATCAATATGTAAACTACATATTTCTGCTTAATGCATTCCATTATCTCTAATTGAACTTTAGCAGAAATTTCATTCACGGTGATGGTTTTATCCTAATATTCTACGAAATTCCTAAATATATATAAATACTCCAACTCTCTCTCTCTCTCTATTTTTGTGAAATATTTTCTCATTTTTGGCTTAAATATATCTCCTCAGTTAATACGCATATCATCTACTTTAAATTGTAAATTATGGTGAGAATCTATTTCCTTTTGCCGTTGTCATAGTAACAAAAGGTTCATACAGAGAGCATTCTTGAGGGGGAAAATGAGTCATTTATTCTTCTCTATTTCAAGCACAATTCATCAGATAGTTTTACAAGAATGTAATGAATGAATTCTGCTTTCATATCTCAACAGGTACAAACTTTCCTCTGCCGCTAGCTTAAACATAATATTTATTTATTATCTTCCCGACGCGATTTAATATATAATTAACTTTTGTTAGTGTTTCTTAGACTCCCATGTATGCCTCTTTAACGTTATAAATTAGGTCAATAAAAATGTATTAGATCATCTGTCATGCAAATTAATCAGTATAAAAATTATGCATTTTACTTTCCCGGTCTACTTACTGGGAACAGAACTGCCACCTGTCTGCAGTAAAACGAACTGAAAAACGTGCGGGGAAAGGTGATAATAATATAGTAACTTAAAATTAATGGGCTAAACAAAAAAAGTTGAAAATTAAAACCAGAGAGCATATGATTAATTATTGTAAGTTTAATGATGAAAACTGTGAATCAATTTTTATTTATAAACAGAATAAATTTACGCATCGCAAGCTTTAGGAGATATTTGAAATCTCCACGCGTATTTGTGCGTGCTTTTGAAATAGAACTATGCGTTACTCAACAATCAACAATAGTGGTTTCAGCTTGCAGAGTTACCTATGACGTCACAATGTACGTCCACTATTGCAGACTATTGCACAATGTTGTTTTTAATAAGCACCTGAATTAGCTCTCCATTTTTTTTCTCTTCTATAACTTTAGTGTATCGCTTTCATCAGCGTCTAGATTATTTCGCAGCTAGTTTAACGGAGATGCTGAAATTAAGAGGGATCAAAATTGCATGCAAAAATTAAAAAAAAAAAAAAAAAAAGATCAAGGAAAGGATTTTTTTTGGCTTGAATGACAACAAAATAATTATATTTTTGATAGCATATGTATGAACATTGACAAAAAAAATTATACTGAATATAAAAAAGAAGGAAATTCAATTCATCTGCGCATGCTCAGTACTTTATTACAATCCGGCCACCTTTCAAGTTTCAAAAATATCACTTAAACTATGGTGAGTTATATAATAAGGTGTTTTCCTCGAAATTAAAAGGCTTTTAATTTAAAATAATTTTAATTATTGTGTTTAAATTGAGTCGCCACATTTCGCCGTTTAGGAATAAAAATGTTTTTTCTAAGCATGACGTAACCATAATTACAACAGTTGGCGCATGCGTAGGCATACAAATAATGGCAACAATGATTCTGAACGAATCAAGTCTAAATAAAACAATAGGCATATCCGAAAAAGGGTGAGTTTAGTAAGGAAGATGACACTGATAGTAAATGTAATAATTGCATAGAAGGTGCTTCTTCCTTCATGCTAAACAATCATAACAGAGCAGCTGTTAAATCAGACCAGCTCCTTAGTTAATGCGAATGAACTAATATCACCTCTAACAATAAAATATTGTCTGAATTTGTACAATTTATGGGCCTGAAGTATAAACAACACAAGTTGTGTTCATGGTAGCAGCATGTAGCTGATGCTAATGTGCTTAATAATATTAGGAGTAATATAAGCTATCAGGTTAACCTGAAAATTGCTAATTATCATATTGACTAACGGAAGTTATGTTTACGATGTATTTCGTGATTATAATAGCACAGAGGAGAGGCATACATACATACATACATACTTTGTATACAAATGACGATGTGCAAAGATAAATCTATTTATTTAGTGCTGGAAATAAACTCCATAATTTACAAATGAGAGTACTTTAGGGTGGGGGAGGGCTACTAATCAAAACGAATTGGTTTAACTAAAGAATGAAATTGGAATATATATATCATGCCAATATAAAATGAAGGAAACTTTGTGTGTGTGTGTGTGTCTAGATGCTGATTTCCATGTCTGCCAATGTGCATGCCACTCCTAGGAATAAATACGTAACTTTTGGTTTAATAATGGGCGAGCTATACTGAGAACGCAGGAGGTTACATTAAATTGTTCTTGCTGTTATGATATTGCTCGAATTTAAAAGGAGAACTGACAATCACAATCAAAACAATAATTATTATTATTAGACACATCCAGGAAGTCTAAAGGCTCATCGAGGGAGGCCACTTGTTCTACAACTCCGTCTCCACCATTCAATCACTAGCTGGCTGACCACCACCACCACTGGTATTCCCAAAAACAATCGGGATTCGAACCCGCAGTCTTTTGGCTAATAGACTGCGGGTTCGAATGAACCCGCAGCCTATTAGTTAGTAGTTAGCCTATTAGTTAGCCTATTAGTAAGAGCCAATAGGCTTCGTTTCGGCGATATAAACATTATTTAAATTAAGGGGATATTAGATCCCACATTGTTTTAAAACCGAATAAGAAACTCAAAGATTGGAATCAGAGAGTTTCATGCCGAATATAGTATAAAAAACTATAAAAGTATCGGCCATTACTAGCGTTAGCTAATGCAAGTAGTCCTAGTACGTAGTACAATCTCGAGCAACTCGCAGCAAAGGTGGTAAAGTTCTGATCGCTATTCTTGGTATTTTCCATAATGTAAAAACACATTTCCTAGGAAATGTATGCTGTTATTACATTATGGAGGGAGGTCACTACCCAGACCGGTTTCAGCCTTTTTTGAGGCTGAAACCGGTCTGGGTAGCTATGAGTAGCTAGACCAAATAGATACCAAAGGGTATAGCGAAAAGAACAATGAGGGATTTAATATCCCCTTAATTTAAATAAATATATTATATATATTATTATAATTGCCTAAGAGATAATGTCAGACAAGCAGCCGTTGCTAAACTGCAGTCTGTCTCCTGCTTCTTCAGCACACTTTTTTAAACGAGATGTTTTTGTTATTTATTTATTTTTAATGATATATCACTTATTTCTTTAGATGAAGCTTTTTAAATGCCTTTAGTTTATTATTATTACTAATTGGATGTAGCGCTGTACATTTGTCAGGCTGCTCCCTTCGGAATATTTCTTTCGAATAAAAGTGGCACATTCATAATATTTAACTGAAAACTGGAGTTACAATATGTCTAATCTTGGCTTTAACTATTCGTACAGTCGTGATCCCCTGCTGCAGTATTTCAGTTAGCGAGCGTTCACTATTGATGTAGTGTCCTACATTTTTAAAGGTTTATTCTCTAATACCTATTTTAATTTACAATTATATAAAGGCCCTTTTGTTGCCGGGCCTTTACGACTTACGTAAACAGTTACACTGCCATTTAAATGTATAACATTTTTATTTCTAAATTTTAAAAATATCACAAGTTTAGGAAATATAAGTTCAATTACATTTTATTCACACTTTAAGAAAATAATTCATCTCATCTCATTTCCTTCTACCTCGCGGTGTGGAGGGTTTATTAATCATCGGACCTCAAACCATTCACAGGATAAGGTGGTCAGTCGTACTCCCGGTGTATCCAATGTCATGTAGTATCGAGGTTCTCAAGGCCTGTTTGCCTGCTTTGCAGGATGAAAAACCCCAGGATAAACTGGGGAAACCCTGCTGTCCACGCCCAAGACCGGCTAACTTGGCTATGGCTGAGGAAGATCCTTCAGCTCCTCACGTCACCGACGGGAATCGAACCTAGGACACTCCTTCCCCAGGCATAGGGTTGCGAAGCGCACAGCCACTAGGAAAACCGCGATGACGTTTAAAGAAAATTATTTAAATACATTGACTTACAAAAATAAAGACTTTTAACTACGAGTCCTTTTTTTAATTTGATTTTGATCTCTGACATCTTTACCTCTGTGCTAACATGTCAATATCTGCTTTTTCGTTTCGTGTTGCAATATGAAGTATTGCATTTAATCTAGAATCTTTTATCCGTGAGCGGAACTTTGACTTATTAAGTTTCATAATTGAAAATAATTGCTCAAATACATAGGTGCTTCCAAAGATTGACAACATTTTTACACAATAAATTTTATATTTGGGATATTTACTGCCGAGGTATTTATAAATATTTGGTATGCCAACTTCCTTATATTTATTTTTTAGTTCAGTATTGCACTGGAATTAAATTACTTCCATTCGTAATTCTTCGTCAACATTTATAATATTAATTTAAAAAGGTGAGCTGAAATAATAATTCATTTTCAAACTGGTTAAAATCAGAAAATCTTTTTTCAAATTCAATTCTTCAATTTTTATGAATGTACTTTTCAGCATTGTTATTAATTCGAGAAATCGATTTAAGTATAGGAAAGTGGGCTAAATTATTCTTTGCCAACTGGGTTTGCCAAAGATAGAGTTTTCCCAGAAATGACTCGACGAGCTTATGAATCAATTTTCCTTTGGATGAAGTAAACATGTCAATTTCTTTTAAGAGTTCAAAAAATCTTTTTTAAAACGACGCCACGACTAAGCCACCTAACCTCCGTATAATAGAGCAAACTGCTGTGTTGAGGATCCAATTCATCCAACAAAGCATTGAATTGTCGATGATTCAAGGCGTGAGAGGATATCCAGTTTATTGTTTTGATTACTACACTCGTGACGTGTTCCATCTTTAGTTTTTTTAGCACAAAGTGACTCCAGTGTATTATGCAATGAAACGATTTAAGTTTGTCCCTGCACAACATTTCCTTTTTTCATTTGAAGTTTTGTAACAAGTCCGACGTCAACACCAACCCTAGTAGGAGCCCCATCTGTAGTCACACTTACTAATCTTGACCAGTCCGCGTGAGCATTTTCAAGACTTTTCTCAATACACAAATATAAGTCATTTCCTGTCGTTGTTCCTGACATAGGCACTATATCCAATATTCTTCATTCACATTCATATCGTCATCAACGCGAATAAATATGGCTAACTAAATGTCTGTAGATTCGTTAACTGCAATGGAAAACGCTACAAAACTCTTTATTTTTTCAAGCAATATATCTTGGAAATTCTCTGGTATATCTTCGACACGCTCCGCAACTGTATTTCCTGATAGTGTTATACTTTGAAATGCTTGCGTTTTTTTCCGCACATATGATTTCGACTGCACTTAAAATACAATTTTCAATAAATTCTCCATCAGTAAAAGGCTTCGAAGCCCGAGCAGGTTTTTCACTTATGAAGTAACTACATTTAACAGCGGCATCATTTGTTGTGAAAACATTCGAAAATATCCTCTGATGAAACTTCAGTTCATTTTTGAAATCTTTAAGTTTGTCATCACGCATCTTTTCTGTATATTTATCACAGTTCTTATGGTTTGTTCCATAATGGCGTTTTAGGTTATATTCTTTCACCACGGCGAAACTTTGTCTACATATCAAACACGTTGGAATATTTTTTACTTTCACTTCCCTTTTTCTTAAAGTTTTGCCTTCTTAATCTATTTTTCTTTTAACTTTAAATTCAGACATTGTTATGAGCAAAAAAATAAGTTATTGAGGTAACTTTTTATTAACGCACTATCATATTACAATGGTAATCTGTAACTTATTGACATTGTATCACGTGGCTTAAAATGGCAGCGTGACAAGTAACTTCCATTCAGTGTTGCCAACATTTGATGATAGAAACATGGCACAGAGAATTGTAGTAATAAGTTTTACTTTTGTTTAAAGCTGTCATAAAACATTTAGAAGTTTGAATTTTTTTTTCTGTTTTAATCCCCGCAGGATGTTAGAAACATTGATTTTTAGAAAAGAAATCATTAAGATCGCGGACCGGAAACGAAGTCTTTGCGGGCCGCCAGTTTGCGTCCCCTGCTGAATGTAGCCAATCAAGTTTTAACTGAGGCTCGGCTATTGCCGTTACCCCCGCCATGACCAGAGCTTATAGCTCAACAACATCCTATCCATACATTTTCTTCTACAGATAACAGAGGAATACGAAAAGCATTGCTTCACCCATCTATCCAAAAAAAAAAAAAACTTGTATTGACTGTTTAAGTTCTGTCTACATTTAAGCAATTAAATCTTATTAGTATGTAAATTAGAATACGTACACAAGCGGATACACGTTTATGACAGTGTAATAAAAATATTAAAAATACACGTTTTATACATTTCATCTGAAAAGTGATCATTGGGCATAAGAACCATGTCGCAATTTTCATGCAAATTTCCATACACGTTGGAATTTTACTTGCAGACCACAATTTGAAATAACTGACTGGAAAGAAAGAAAGAAAGAAAGCAGCCAGTCAGTAGTTAGCTGTCATACGACGAATGTACGGCACTGAACTTTTAACCTGTCAAGATTAATGTCCGTGAGCAATCACGCGAATATTGGATACCGGTTAAAAACAGGAAGTATAGTAAAAGATCGAAATACCAGCACACCGAATTGCGCTCCTAAGGTGGTAGACGGGGCAGAGCTGATTACTACCTGGTGCGTCCCCAGGTGGCGGATCGGGGAACAGCCTTCAGATATGGAGGTTAGCTGCGATATAAGCAGAGCAATCTGGTGAATAAGCAGCCGTGGACCAACAGCGACTGAGCTATCAGGGCGTGGGGGAGCAGAAGTGGCAACTCTGTCTCACTTAAAACCTCACAAAGCCCAATGACAACTCGGTGACATGGCGAGTAGTGCCGCCATTAAATAAGTACCTGCTGGGGTCACCGCCCCTGACATTGGAAAGCAGCATTGTCAGTACTGACACAAGGTTGAAGTCAAATGATGACGGAAAAGCTTGTGATCGGAGATTTGCAGATGGCAATATGATTATATTGTGTACGTCTGTAATACTGCGGAGCAGAAAGCAAATGGAGAAACTACTGCTCTACCTTATCTCCAAAACAACCACCATGGCGAGCAAACCCTTACAATTGGCCCCAAGTTCCCGGCGTCCCTTAAATTGGACAGGGGTGCGAAGAATCTCCGGGCTCAAAATGGTGTCCACTTTTAAAATTGCAACTTGGAATGCCAGAACTCTGTATGAAGCTGGCAAAATAAGAAATGCCACAAGAGAAATGAAGAGGCTGGGCATCCGGATTTTGGGAATTTGCGAGACAAGATGGCCAGGATCTGGAAAGTGTCAACAAGATAATATGACAATGTATTACTCTGGGAATGATGAGAACAAACATCGACATGGTGTAGCTGTAATAGTAGATGAAGAAATCAATAAATCAGTAATAAATTGGATTCCATTTTCTGAAAGGATAATGCTGTTACAACTTAAGGGAAACCCCGTTAACATAAATATCATCCAAGCTTATGCACCCACAGCTGACAAAAGTGAAGAAGATGTTGAAGAGTTTTATGAACACATAAAAGAGATTAAAAACCTAACAAAGAAACATGATATAAACATAGTGATGAGTGACTTCAATGCAAAAGTGGGAAGAGGGGGTGATGGAGAAATTGTTGGCGAACATGGCTTAGGCACCAGAAATGACAGAGGAGATCGCCTAGTCCAATTCTGTCAGGAAGAAGATCTAACAATAGCAAATACCTGGTTTAAACTTCCACCTAGAAGACTGTACACTTGGAAATCCCCTCAAGATAACCAACATAATATTGTCAGAAATCAAATTGATTATATACTGATAAATAAAAGATTCCACAGTAGTATAAAGAGTGCAAAGACCTGGAGCAGATATCTCATCAGACCACAATCCCATAGTTGCAGAAATACGTCTTAGATTAAAATCAGCTAAAAAATCACAAAAGAAGAAAAAGAAAATTGATGTAGAAAAACTGAAAGACCCGAACATAAATAAAAGTGCCAAGACACAGCTTAGCCTGCGATTACAACAGATTAACATAGAAGAAAATAAAAGTGTGGAATCTCTTTGGAATAGCTTAAAGAATGCCATCGTAACAACAAGTATTGAATAAGTAGGTTATGTGAATAATATAAAACAACAGGAATGGATGACAGATGAGATTCTTTCTCTTATTGATACAAGAAGAATGTATAAAAACAAAGACCTAGCCAGGTATACAGAAACACATAACATCATCAAGAAAAAAATAAAAGAAGCCAAGGAAAATTGGATGAAAAATTTATGTACTGAAATTGAACTGCTTCAGAAGAAACATGATAATTTCAATCTGTATAAGAAAATCAACGAAATTTCCGGAAAACTGAGGAAAAAGCAAATAGTGTCTCTAAGAGATGAAAATGGAAAAATAGTTCTAGAAGAAGAGAATAAAGCACAGATTTGGATAAAATATGTAACAGAACTTTTCAATGATACTAGACAGAAGCCTATAAATATAAAAGATAACATTCAAGGACCAGCAATCATGAAATGCGAAATAGAGAATGCTATACAAACAAGTAAAACAGGAAA
This sequence comes from Typopeltis vanoorti, assembly GCF_054136105.1. Taxonomy (NCBI): domain Eukaryota; kingdom Metazoa; phylum Arthropoda; class Arachnida; order Uropygi; family Thelyphonidae; genus Typopeltis; species Typopeltis vanoorti. The sequence goes on from NC_143557.1 coordinate 81,668,609, forward strand.
AGCCAGTGGACCAGATGGTGTGCAAACAGAATTTTTAAAATTAATCGAACCAGATAACATCAAACTTCTTGAAAAACTATTTAATAAAATATATGAAAGTGATGAATTTCCATCATATTGGCTCAAATCTACATTTATGACTATCCCAAAGAAACTCAAATCGAATTCCTGTGGTGACTTCAGACTTATTAGTCTAATAAGCCAAACATTAAAAATATTTTTGAAAGTAATTCAGAATCGCATTTATAGAAAAAGTGAAGAAACTAAGTGAAACACAATTCGGCTTTCGGAATGGTTTGGGTACTAGAGAGGCCCTTTTCTGTACCCAAATATTGATACAAAAATGCATAGAAAAACAGAAATCTGTCTTTATGTGTTTCATAGATTTTGAAAAAGCATTCGACAAAGTCAGACACACTAACTTAATAGAAATCCTTCAACAAACAAGGCTAGACGAACAAGACATAAGACTAATAACAAATCTGTATTGGAATCAGTCAGCTACCGTTCAATTAGACAACATTACCACCAGTGATATTAACATCAAAAGAGGAGTGAGACAAGGATGTGTGCTCTCACCACTCCTGTTCAACATATATGCAAAGGTAATCTTTAAAAAAGCATTGGAAGAATGTCCAGAGGGAATCACAATAAATGGAAAGATTGTTAACAACCTACGATATGCAGATGACACCGTGCTAATTGTAGATAACATTATGGATCTCCAAAAACTCGTTGACAGAGTATACATAGAAAGCCAAAGAATGGGAATAAATATAAACATCAACAAGACAAAATACATGATCATCAGCAAACATCCAGCCTCATCAATGAAACTGACACTCAATCGGGAAAATATCGATCAAGTGTCAAGATATAAATATCTTGGTTGCTGGCTTAATGAAAGGTGGGATCCTGAAATAGATATAAAGACAAGGATTTAAGTTGCACGGCAGTCCTTCATGAAAATGAGAACACTATTCTGCAATAAAGACCTAAACATGGAAGTCAGATGCCGAATGCTGAAATGCTATATGTGGTCTATTCTGCTCTATGGAGTTGAAACATGGACATTGAAGGCGACAACCATCAAGAAAATCGAAGCCTTTGAGATGTGGCTATACAGAAGAATGCTAAAGATATCATGGACAGAAAAAATTACCAATGAAGATGTCTTAAAATCCATTGGCAAAGCTAAACATCTTGTACAAATAATCAAGAAACGAAAAACATCATATCTTGGACACATCATGAGAAACAGCAAATACCAACTTCTACAAACTATTTTGGTAGGAAGAATTGATGGCAAAGGAACTAGAGGAAGAAAAAGAATATCATGGTTTGACAACATCAAGACGTGGACAGGAAAGAGCAGTGCACAACTGCTCAGATTAGCACAAGAGCGCAGTTTGTTCGCCAAGATGGTCGCTGACCTTCGATAGAAGATAGCACAATAATAATAAGAAGAAGGTGGTAGATTTTTTTTTTCATTTCTACTACTAATAATACAGATTTTATATAAATTTCTTTACATAATTTGTGCTAAAATGAAATATTGAATAAACTGATAATAATGAAATGTCGATTTCACTGTTCGACTTCATAGTATTAACCATTGTTGTCGACTGCCAATCAAAATATTGACAGTTGTTGTCAGTTTCACTGAATATACTGCTTTAGTAAAAAAACAATCGTCTGCCATTCCACCAGTGGCATCCACTATAAAAGCAGACGATTTTTTGGTAAACAGTAAGTACACTGGACAAAAGAAGCTTTTAATGCATCTCCTCCCTTTAAACTATGGCCACAAGGATTACTGTGTTAATATAGAAGCGTCACATACATACGCACTTAAATCCTCTTTGATATCTATGACACCAACATCGATTCGAAGGTCACCAACAGTCGTAAAAGACTCCGGAAACAGACCTCAATGAACCATTTATCTCACGGACATTAATCTTGACAGGTTAAAAGTTCAGTGCCGTGCATTCGTCGTATTGTGCAAGTCCAGCAAATTACTCTGCTGTTGTCAGGAGAGCCGACTTCGATAGAAACGGAGGAGAGATGCGTTGATTCTTCAAGGACGCAACAAACGCTAACAGGATTCCACATCTGTCACACTTACAAAACTTCGTGGGATTTCGGGATATCACGACGGTTACAGTTCCGTGTAGGTTGCGAGACATCCAACTTTGTTGTTTGTCATGTTTCGGCGGCGGTCGACAAATGACAAGCGTTCCAGATATATTCAGCATCGACAGCTGTCCGCATGCCGGACAAATTACCTACCTACCATTTGAGTCGGAACTACAGGTATCAGAGTCCACCATTTGGTTGTTTCCTTCGCGTTACAACTGGCGAAAGAACTAAAGTGACGGACGGGGAATGACAGCGGTGGTATCTTTCGTTTGAAGATTATTCTATTGGCAGACGTTTGCAATATTTTGTTGCTATTGCAGATAAACAAAACGACAACAACAAAAAAGAATAATTAATCTGTATGCGTTATCAATCAACAACAGTATACTACAGGGTGTTTCAAAGAGAATGACCCGATTTCAAATAATTATATTTAATAATGAAAATGTGGTAGTTACAAAACGCCTTCTGTTGACTAGACGCCTTCTTCTCATTAACTAAGCGTAGCGGCCATTTCGGCATTAGTAATGGCATCTAGCGGTCGTCATATCAAACTTTGGGCCAAGGCTGTTGTCCAAGGCCAAGTCGCATTCATTTGTAGTTCGTGGTTGCAGAGATATACAATTTTCAAATCGGGACATTCTTTTTGGAACACTCTGTATTTGTTTTCAGTGACGTATTAGTTCCATTGTGACGTCACCGAAAACAGGTATTTCACCATTCTTTCATAACGATACGTGAAAACGACATCAATAGGATGTTGATATCGTTTTCACGTTTCGTTATGTAAAAATAGTGGAAGACCCGTTTTCAGTGACGTCACATTGGAGATGTTTACGTCACTGAAAACAAATAGTATACTGTTGTTGATTTCAAAAATTATTATCCAAGAATATGTGATACGCCTATTTTAAATGACGTAATAATGGACATTATTACGTCACTGAAAAGAGGTTGTACTAACAATGGAAAGTTCGTTATTGTTTAGCTTGTAGGTATAATTAATTTACATGTTCTTTTCTTAGTAAAATATATTACAAAGAAACTTTTCTTTGTTTCTTATACGTAGAGATATTCTTTGAAAAATTAAATTAATATATTTCTTTTAGGTATGCTATAAATCAAGTAGAAACATTAAATGTGCTGATTGACGCTAACATTAATAGAGAACCAATGCCTATCCAAACGACTTAAAATAAGTTAAGATAAACACCAGAACTCGTTTGCAGATGCTTGCAAAGAAAGATCTCCCAAATATAAGTTGCAACAGTCGAAATAACTGAAAAAAATCTGTCATAAGAGGCACAGCAAAATGCACTCAACATTAATCTGTCATAGACAGAGTCAAATATCTGGAACATCTCCAAGGCAAATTGCCAAAACCACTTTTTAATACCCTCCGCCTGAGATATAGAATGCTCCACAATCATGTAGCCCGTAATAACATTTTAAAATACGCGAACACACCGAAACAATCTTTACAAAGTGTCTCTCTAAACCTTGACAATAGCAAACTGAACAATTACGTGGTTTCTTTGTTAGTCGCACGACTTCATATGCAAAAGCAAGTTCGTCTGAAGCCATTAACGAGGGTGAAATGGTCGGCAATAAAGGATACAATTTGTAAATAGACAGCTTACTAGGTAGGTGTAAGAGAAAAGCGGCGAACAAGCAAGATGTTAATATTCTACCCATTTTCCCCTTTATGAAAACTAATCAAATAACCATATGGAGAACTAGCGTGGTTCAAAGACCGCATTAAACAATAGGTAACGTTGGCATTAGCCGGCGCGCTCAGTACAGAACGACAGAGAATATCTGTTTACGGAAGAACAGTGCAATACCCATTTTCCACGTGCGTGACGTAACAATGGACTACTTCGACCAATTGTTTGACTGTTCAGGAATACAACAATGCAGATATAATTCCAGTTTGTGACTGAATACACGTGACGTCACAATGAAATTTTGGTGCTTGTTTGCTATACTGAAACACAACATTTGCAGATAATTGCGAGTTATGTGATGTACCTTCCGTACAGGATAAGCAACTCCTCGTCAAGAGGATAAGCATATATAACTGAATTACTTTTTTTTTTTGAATGTTGGATTTTACGATCGCCAATTTTCATTCGCTAGTATATCATGACTAGAGAAACTGAATCAGGAATATTTATGAGTTTCTTAATGCTTAATATCAGAGGGTTTTTTTTTAATTTATTTTTTGTCATTTCTGAATTACGCGTTTATTTGAATAAGGGTTATAATTCCATCTATCGTCGCCATTCATCGTCTTCTGAACGACTACAATAAATAACATGCATCTACTTAGCCTCGGATATTTCATGAGACTTATATTTATTGCATATATTTTAAGAGACGTATTTAGAAGTTAAAAATTTGGCACATAAAATTGACTTCAAGATTCACTGGAGTTCTCTACTAAGAACGCGCATTGTTATCTCTGCGTACAAAATATCTCGTCTCTCTCTCTCTCTCTCTCTCTATTTGTGATCTACGGCTACATCATGATAATAACAAAATACAACAGACAGATCGTATTTTCATTTCTTTTTCAGCATAAATAATTTTTGTTCGCTGTGTTTGCTCGACAAATCAGTAAGCGGGAGCTTCTTGACAAGCACCGTTAGACTGATAGGGAACCGTGATATTTCTTTAGCTTTTCCCTTTATCAGAAAGAACGCGAAAGGAAGGAAGGGGGGGGGGGGGACAATTTAGCGGAGATAAGGTGAGATACGGAAACAGATGCTCCGGGGCAAAACCGCAATGGCAGACGTATTAAACATACGTGATTCATCATGGGATCGGAACAATGTGGATGCCACCTGCTAGTTACGGCAATAAACCTGTACGTTTAGTATCTCTTTCCGTGCCTTGTACTCCAAGCGATGAAGGATAATCGGGTGGCTTAGAGAAATATGATTTGCGGAACAACCACCGTACTCACCTGCTCCGTTTGGCGTAGTGAGAAAACACTAGGTTCGCTGTTTAGTTTTAAAGGTTCTATTAATTATATTTTTTGTACTTAAAAAGTTATGATTACTTTAAAACAACTGAAGTTTAACTTTAATTAGTTTTTATAAGAAATGTTGATAAAACTTGCAATAAACGGATGTGACGTATTGCTACCATAAAGTTACTTCTGGTTTAGCGTATGGCCTAATGTTTTGAAGAAATAGGAATTTTACTAGGAATAAATAATCAAACAAACATGGAAAACGCATCAAGTATATTACTCACTCACACGATCGCGCGCGCACACACACATACACACAGCAGAGCATCAGTACTTCCCTCAGCATCGACAATGCCCTTTGGTTTTATTTCATAGACAAAGAAAAATAAAATAAGACTACTATACGAACGTCTGAGCAGGGCTCGTATCTTTTAAATAGTACAAGCTAAGGCAACTTCGATGCTGAGGATTGTATTCTCATAAGGTCATCGGTCAGTTCTCGAAACTTTCCGAGTTTCTATTTTTTTTTTTTCCATCTATGAAATAAGGATGGATCTTTAATATTTTCTATTTATTTAACATTACCGAAATGAAGCTTTTGTTAGAAATATACATAATTTTATCTTGACTGACACAAAAATCGTTTTTTTTTTTTTTTTTTAAATACCGATAAGCAAGACACACAGCGGAGTAGATCACCATTTCTATGGTTTCCAGTCTGTTACAACTTCAATCGCAGAAATTCCTTGAATGTTAAAAATATTTTTTTAAAAAAAAACACCTTTTCGATAAAATTCTTTTCACTAAGAATTCGCAGGTGAGCAAACGAAAATCATCGAAAAAAAACGAAAGATGCAGACTTCAACACAGCTAGAGAATCGGAGTAATAGGCTAGCTTTATTGGGGAAATTGCACGCGTGCGTGCTCCTGTGATTTAATCCAACCACTGTAGTGTAGAGTCGGAATTTAAGATATAAAAAGGGACGAGAAGAGAGAGGCCGCAGTCCACTTCGATAAGTTATTTTGATGGTACGACAATATGAAAATGAGGTCAACACCTCTTCGACAGAGCACTGATTTGAAAAATCGCCATTAATACACCCACGCAGGCGGGTACATCGCCAATGAATTAAGGCCACGACGTCTGCATGTGGACAGACACTGTGGCTATGGCCGAGTTCTGAACCCGCTGAAAAAGGTGGTCGTGGCAGTTCCAGACGGTCAGGGTTGTTCACATTGCAGACACCTTAGAAAGTTCGTTGTAGATAAATAAAAAAAAGAAGTTTGGAAGAATTAATGAAAACTATAAGTTAATTATGGTGACACACTGACACCGATTATTTTTCTTGGACATCAGGAAAGAAAGAAAGAATGAAAAACTAATTTAAATATATTTATTATTTTCACATATCTTTCTATAATGCAAGCTAAGAAAGTCGCGAGCAAAACCTACAGAGCCATCTATTGACGAAATGTCAATTTTATCTACCTACCTATGTACTTAAACTAAAATATTTCCTGGTTTTTGAACGATGTGGATGACGTCATGTTACCATGGCAAAATACAGTATTTGAGGGGAAAAACAGAAAGATGTCAGATAAACACTTGTTTATCTGACATCTTTCTGATGTCAGATAAATAACAAGTGTTCAGATTAATTTGTTTATTAATTCAGATTATTTGTTTATCAAACAAAATTCAAATTTATCTGCCATCAGAAAGATGTCAGATAAACACTTGTTGCAAGTTTTTGTTACTAATGGTAAGCAAATGAAGTAATTAATTACGTCGTTTATAGTATGTTCTATTACATAATGCAACTCGCGAAAATCAACGTTGCAAATCCGTGTCCTTTCGAAATAGTAGTTGCTGTTAACACGTAGTTCTAGTATGACGCAAAGTGAAAAGAAACTCGCAAATAATAACCGGAGATTAGCGAGCATTGGTGAGAAGCTCCCCCTTGTTTCATAATTCTAAACTATATCACTCTCCTTTTAAGTATTACTGGGAATCGTGTAAAAATAAATAAATTAAAAAAACATTACAAAAATAAGCTTTTAATGAATATTTATAAAAAGTTTTCATTTAAAAAAAAAACCGTGTTTACGTAAACAGTCACCTATAGATATAGTAAGGGATTTAGAATGTATCGCCCAGAGACTCAAACGTTAAAATATGTCTAATGTATGTTTAATTAATGCATCACAGTTAGAAACAACGCAATAATCAGTATTTAAAAGTATTTATCTAAATAAAAACAATGTTTTATTCATTTTCTTATATATTTTACTAAAACTATTTAAATTGGCTTTCAAATCAGTCTGTTAGTTAGAAAAATAACTATACATCTTTTTATAAAAAAAATAATGAATGAATAAAAAAAAGCTCGAATAATAAGGTATTTATTTGGATGATTCTGGGATCAATCGACCGTGAGATGCGGTGATTGATTCATTCAATCCAATATCCTTGGAGGGTAATGGATTGCAATGCTGTAGCCAATGAAGTTCTGAGGCTCGGCTATTGCTGTTACCCTCCTGCCATGATCAGAGCTTTAATTGCTCAATAACACCTTATCCATACACTGTCCTCTACAGTTAACGGGGAAGATGAAAAGCATTTTTGCTTCGCCCCTTTAAGCCAGTCCTTATAAGGACTAAGGTATTTATTTATTTGAGTTTTGAAAAAGTGATGGCGGCTCGCGTGTTAGTGTTTCGTGTCGTGTATTATGGTGAATTGTGAATTTGACTGATATGTTTTTAGCGATTTATGCTTATTCGTTAGTAATAGCAGTTAATTGCTTGCTGCCATAAACAGACACTTTATTTTTCCCTAGTGGTTTATCCAGGTAAGTCAATTGAATTTACAAGGGCAATACGCTAGGCCTACTGCCGCTAGTATCGTCATTGTTTTATATCTTGACATCTTATTGCTGGTAGATACCTTAGTGTGTCTACGGGATTTGCTAGTGGACCCTCAAAAGTCCACAGGATTATCTTTACCTGCTCGGAACACCTGAGCAATCTCTACTCTTTCTCCATCTGTGTCTTAACACATTTCTAAATAATTGTCATGGCAAAACTTCTCATTGAAGCCAAATTCGAGGAAGTATACATGGAATTCCTCAGACTAGGAAAGCTGCTGAGTGATAATTGGCCAGGAAAAGTCAAGCTCTTTGACACATTCCCCCCACAGTAGTCACACATCTGGACTCCATACTTGGTCCAAATGACTCCATAATAATAGCAGGAGACCTCAACTCAAAACACACAGCTTGGTACAGCTCTTCAATTAACACCAAAGGCCACACACTTTTCAACTATGCAATGCTCTTGTGGCCAGCCATCGAGCCCACCCACTTCAGCCCTTTGGGTGGCTTGGATGTGCTGGACATTGTCATATTTAAAAATTTAAGATACCAATTCAAATTGGAATCAGTCAACGAATTATCTTCTGACCACAGTCCCATAGCGCTTCATCTAGGTTCATCAGATTAATTCTCTCCTCTGCACACATCAATACCATGGGAGAAGTTAGCCAAGGTTTTCTTCCCGATCATATTGGTCCAGTGCCCAATATCATTAAAAAGGAAGTGACACAGCAATAAATTACTTAACCATACAAATTCAGAATGCAATAGAATCAGTCAGACAATCCACTGTCTTCCACCCAACCAACCGTATCCCTGAAGAAATCACGGATCTAATCAGAGAAAAAATAGAGTCAGGAAGAGATACCACAATACCAGAGCCCCACAAGATAAAACCGTACTGAACAATCTAAACAGGCAGGTCCGAGAAGCTCTTCAAAAACACAGAAACCATCAATGGGAAACCAAATTGGCTAACATCAATACTGAAGATCATTCTGTATGGAAATTCTTAAGAGCAATCCGCACCAAAAAGCAACTCATATCCCCTATACAAACCAAGAAAGGGACAGTTCACAAAGATGAAGAGAAAGTCGAAGCACTAGTAGATAACCTGGAATCTCAGTGCAATCCATCTTATACAAATCTAAATATTAACCTTATGTACAAGATTCTTCGTCATGTTAGGACAACCTTAAGACAGCACACTGTTAACTCCGAACATATCACTCCTACAAATGCAGCAGAAATGATAAATATCATCTCCCATACAAACAATAAAAAAGCTCCATGACCGGATGGCATAACTAACAGAATAGTAAAACTACTTCCAAGAAAGGCCATAGTCCATCTCGTCAACATTACAAATGCCATCTTTAGATTCCAGCATTTCCCTTCTACATGGAAAACAGCCACAATCATACCACTGAAGAAGCCAGGAAAAAACGCTCACCTTTTCGAAAGCTACAGGCCCATAAGCCTATTGTCCAGCCTCGGAAAGATAACAGAGAAAGTGATCCTCTCAAGATTCCAAGCAGAAACAGATAAGTTAGGAATTTTGCCTAATGAACTGTTCGGCTTCCGTAAGGCCCATAGTACAGCTCAACAAGTGCACCGGCTGGTAGAAATCATTACTAAAGGTTTCAACTGGCAACTCAATACAGCTGCCATCTTCATCGACGCAGAGAAGGCGTTTGACAAAGTATGGCTTCAAGGCTTTCCTACAAGCTGATAAAATTTAACTTTTCAGTCAAGTTAATAAAAATAATACATTCTTACCTGAAAGACAGATATATGCAGGTCAGGGTCGGCGAAACGGTTTCGCCCAGACGCAGGATCTCGGCAGGCGTACCTCAGGGATCTCTTCTGTACCTCTCCTATTCTCAATCTATGTAGCGGACATCCCTCTGAACCCAAGAACAACATTCACTGCATTATATGCAGATGATACTACACTGTTGACAAGATCACTGAGCCCAAAACTGGCAACTAAAAGACTACAAACTAGCATACACACTTTAGAAAAGTGGATGGCAGACTGGAGGATCCAAGTTAATCCCCAGAAAAGTTCAGCCACACTGTTTACTAGAAAGAAAATCCATAGCATGGAGGACATTTATTTATTGGGAGTAAAGATTCCATGGTAGACTGAAGTTAAATTTCTTGGAGTGATTCTTGATAGTAAACTCCTATTCAGCAAACATATTAGTTACATTACCTCAAAGACATCCAGCGTCTTAGCACAGCTCTACCCTATGATCAACAGACAAAGTAAACTTGGCACGCAAACAAAATTAACAATTTACAAGATGGTAATTCGACCAGTTATCACTTACGCATCCCCCGCATGGAGCCACACCGCGAATTCAAACATTCTAAAACTTCAGAGATTACAGAATAAGTGCATGAGGATGATTCTGGCTGCCCCTTGGTTTATAAGAAACACTCAGATCCATAGAGAAGTTAATATCCCTTATATCTCTTCCTTTCTCATAAATCTAGCTGAGAAGTTCTTTACCAAGACAAGTAACCATCCAAATCCGTTAATCAAAGAAGCCTCGGAATATAATGAAGCAGAAATCAACAAATATAAAAGACCAAAATCTATCTGAAGTTCAGCTGAATACAACTTCACTGCCCTCAATAGGCGAGCATATAGCTCACAAACACTCCATTCAAAGTTCTTTCATTACAAGACAAAGGGGAATACGAAAAGCAATTTTGCTTCACCCATCTAGCCAGAAATGTTAATGTTAAGGTATTTATTTGAAATCACTCCAAATGCGCCGAGGTAATCGACCGTGAGATGCGGTGATTAACGCCCTTGGAGGGTAACGGATGGCAATGCTGTAGCCGATGAAGTTCTGACTGAGGCTCGACTATTGCTGTTACCCTCTTGCCATGACCAGAGCTTTAATAGCTCAATTACACCTTATCCGTACACTGTCCTCTACAGATAACGGAGAAGATGAAAAGCATTCTTGTTTCGCCCCTTTAAGCCAGTCCTTATAATGACTAAGGTATTTATTTAGAATATCTTTGGAGGGTAATGGATGGCAATGCTGTAGCCAATGAAGTTTAACTGAGGCTCGGCTGTTGCTGTTACCCCCTGGGACGCAGAGATTCGAGAGTTCGAGTTCGCTCTGTTAAGGTTTTTGCCTTAAGGGAGCGATTTGAGTCTTCGGGGAAGTGTTCTCCAGTACGGCCCGCTGAGGGGCTTTGTCGGTGAATGCTTTTCTTCGGAATTTGAGCGGTTCTGCTCGGTGGTGGTGATGGGTGGAAGGCCATCATTGAGTGGAGCTAACGCTGAGATGGACGATCTTTCGGCCACTATTGAGTGGTCTAGGGATCGTCTTAATTTTTAGAGATTGGCTTTACTTATGTATCACCAATGAAGTTCTAACTGAGGCTTGGCTATTGCTGTTACCGTCCTGCCATGAGCAGAGCTTTAATAGTTCAATAACACCCCTACACTGTCCTCTACAGATAACGGGGAAGATGAAAAGCATTCTTGCTTCGCCCCTTTAAGCCAGTCCTTTTAAGGACTTTAAGGATAAGTTATTTATTCTCCCATGTAACTCATGCATATCGTACGAGGCGACTAAAATTGGTATCCTGGGGGGTAATGGATGGCAATGTCGTAGCCAATGAGGGTCTAACTGAGGCTCGGCTATTGCTGTCACCCTCTTGTTACAGATAACGGGGAATACGAAAAGCATTCTTGCTTCGTAATCCAGCCATTACTTTTAAGGAGTTTAAAGGTATTTATTGACTGTGTGTGTTAATTATTAGTTATGTTGGCTGTGTGTTCATTAAATTATATTTGTCGTATAGAATATCAATTTTATACTTAAAACTGCTTATGGCGAAATGTAATTTTAATGCCTCCATTCGTCATTTAAAGTTTCTTCGTTCGTGAATAAACACTAGAATGTGGATTGGTACCGTAATGTGGAAATTTTCGCAAACAGATAAATAATTGAAATTTCATTTTGAGATTCCCAAACAAGATTAATTCAGACAGTCTATCCCGACCTGATGAAAAGCTTTCCTAGTAAGACACGAAATAATCCCAGATATCGATCGCCATCATCTACTTCCCAACTACGGAGTGAATATCAAATCCTTTGTGTGACCTGCGGATATCTCCAAATCATTTCGCTAATTACCCAACGAAATAAAATTTCGATGATTCCTCGTCGCAATAATCTTTCGATTTTGTGAAAAAAAAAAAAAAAAAAAAAAAAAAAAATTCTAATGACTGAAAAAAAATTTTTTTCTTCTCCGATTGTATTTTTTTCGATAATGCTTCAAGTCGATCCCGTATTTTCTTCATATTGTCATCATTCATGGATAATTACAGGACGTTGCTTGTTGAGATCTGCGAGTATGCTTCTTAATTAAAAAGATTTCGTATAGAATCCCATTAGGAAATTTCTAAGTGAATAAAATCTCTCAAAGAAACAGAAAAACTAACCGAAACCGATTTCATCAGTCTCAGCTGACTCAATACTAAATCAACCAACTCCATCCATATATTCTGAAAAATTTTGGAGCCTGTGCTTCTGATATTTCACAACAGAAGCATAAGCTTCTCGAAATACGAATCTAATATCAGAGATTGTCTCATAAAGAGGTAGCAAGGATTTTTTTTCGCAGAGATACAAACCGGGAGAACCATCTTAGCCTGAAATCATTGTTACGTAATAGATTACTTAAAGGCACGTTCAGAACCGTAGAATAAGAATAACAGAGAATATTTTCCCCAAAGGAACAGCATTTAAAAGTTTTAATGAGGTAACATTCATTCCAAAGATGAGCTCGATAGTATAAGTAATCCGATTCCCCTTGACTAAAGAATAGTCCAACTTAACGAATTCTTGAGGGGGGGGGGGACTTCTGTTGGTCTTTTTGAAGCAGTGATACACACACACACTCCCTCCCTCCCTCTTTCTCTCTCTCTCTGATGGTCTATAATGGGCTCCGTTATTATTTTTCACCTTTTTATCTGTCTTTAAATTTATTCTCAAAAAACGGCAGTCCACAGCATTCGTTAAATATTGTGGAAAATAACATGCGATTCATTTCTAGATTAATAAAAAAAAATAATAAGTATTTTCAATTATATATCTATCATTGTTAATTATTTCTAGATAAAGCTAGAGTTAAAAAGAGCTTCAAATGGTAACGATATGCAACTATACAGAGTTAGGACTCACAACAATGGGAAAACTACTTGCATAAACCAAGCTGCTAAAAGAATTGTTACAATGTTTCTCAAGTAGCGTTCACAGTTGCTAATTATTCCTAAGTAGAAATCTGTAGAATTCCCAAAGTAATAATTATCCAACTAGCCAATATTCGTCACTTGTTCTGTTCTATGCAGCAATTATTCTTTATTAAGGGTCGATGACGAATAAATTTCATCGGAAGGTCATGTTAGAAGGTAGTCATCACTCCTTGTTAAGTGTTGACTTAACAAGTCATTTATTTTGGTGGGAGGGGAAAAAAATTAAGTGGTTAATGAATGAATAAATTATCACCCGTTGAAGAGAAGGAATATAAAAATTAATACATTTACTTCAGAATGTAATTACTGAGAGGGTCGAGTCACAGGTGTGATGAAAAGATTGCTATCACCGAAAAGACAATGTCAAAATCTTTGTTAATTTAATTATTCCCTGTACACATCAACAAAACAATGAATAAATCGTTGTCCATCCTTGATTGAACATCGAAGCATTGTTCGGTTTCCATGGTTACCAGAAATGACTAGAAGAAACTACAAGTCATAATTGTAGTTATGTTTATCATAATGGATAGTCAGAAATCAACATAATACTCGAGTTCACTGAAAAACGTGGAAGCATTGTTCGGTTTCCATGGTTACCAGAAATGACCATTGTTACGTTTTCACGCCGCGATAAGATTGTTTCTACTATCAAACCACTTGGATAATAGAAATAAATTATTATAATTGTAACGCTTGTGGAAGAATATTTATCATTCTTTGTTCCGCCTAATTAGCTCGGCTTACAGAAATAAGACTAATCGATAAGTTGCTATTATTACACGGTGTGATACGATGCTCAACAGTCTTTGTTTCGTCAAAGAGATGTTTGCATAACAACAACAAAAAAAAAAAGATTTTTAAGAAATGATCACGCGTTCTTTGCTGCCACAATCGATTGTCTTCAATGTGGAGTCAAGAGATCTATTCATCATGCGATTTCAATATTGTCAAAGCTGCTCTCTCTCTCTATGTGCACGATGCGTGGACAATAAATTGGAAGACGCTCTTGACAGTTAAATACATTAATACACAAGCATGCTCAGCGAAATAAGTCGGCTCTAATCCGGTGTAAAGAGCAATTGCAGAATATAATTATTCACTTCTGATTTAAATGACTAAAATGAGTCAATTATTTCTATTAATTATCAGAAACAATTAACTCTTTCGGCGTGTATTTGTTTCAACCCCAGTAATAGTTTCGGTGGGAGGAAGCGCCACCTGGCGACAGATGAATGCATTAAGACACTGGATACGAAAATAATTAAGATTACTGAAAATTTGAAATATGACTGCGTTAAAAAAATAAATTAAAACAAAAAAAAAGAGTTCGTGTGTGTAATATGGCAGATATCCATCGTATACTCGAACTACTGAGCCCATTCACATTCGTTGATATGTTTTTCAGTTGATTAAGATGTTAATGGTGAAATGTAAACACGTTCGTATTGATATATCCCATGCGAAAAGCTTGAGTTCAAATCCACATAGGCTGACTGGGGGGGGGTCCTTTTTGAAAAACAAAATTACGGTCGAATAACTTTTCTTGACGACACAATAATCCGGGGGAAAAAAAAAAAAAAAGAGACAAGACGAATAGTGTAATAATGAATGAAAGCGAACGTAATATCACAAACATTAGTAACTTCAAAGACCAAATCGGGTACTTTGCTTTTTACGTATTAATATTTTAAACGAATCTAAAACCGCCATTTTAATTAGCGTCAATTTCATCTTCCTAAGCTAATAAAAGACTTCAAAATCCAAAGACCGCAAACTCATAAAATCATTTATTTTAACATAATTGTTTCAAGCGGTTGATTATAAATTTATTGTTATACTTGAGGACATTTAAACTCCTTCGCGAAATAGTAATGTAGGACTTCACTATTCTTAATGTTTAAGAAACTTCCCAAGTTTCAAATACTTAGTTCTAAGGAAACAAATGATGGTCATCTACAAATCGGGGGAAATATATATCAAAAGCCTATTAAACTGGATTCTCTGATTATTCTCGTAATGAAAAAAGAGGACTGGAGATAAAGCAGTTCGCTCAGTGCAATATGAAAGCGATTTGTTGATATTATAATCTTCTTAATGTCTGTACTTTAGAACAACTCCAAAGGAGGCTTCAATTTCCAGTAATTATATAAGCATACGACCACAAGAAGTTCCATTGGGCTTAATATATACTTTAGCGTTCATAGAAGGTCCTAAACTACCACTTAAATCGAAAGTATGTTTTTAGCAATTGATGCATTCAATGCCATCTTTTCCGTCTGAAAAGGAAAAAAAAAAGCGAGAGGGGGGGGAATCTTATTTTAGAGTTAGTTGGGGCGTTATACATTGAAACACAAGAAAAATATTAGTTAAGAATAATGATGATATTATAACTCGGAACTAGGAATGCTAATGCGATCGAACATCCATGCATGGTTTTATTTATTTTTTTTTTTTATGTGACTGCCGCCAGCGAAAGGTTGTAAACCCTGTAGTACCTTAGTACTGTGAGTGGGTGGGCTAAGGTTATTTTTTATTTATTTGTTTTTATGTATTTTTTTTGATTGGTCTCTGAAACAGGGTTTTCAGGGACCGAACATGGAACTTTTTAAAGCCACTTCAGGCCTCCAACAAGCAAGGGGGTAGTCTCGCACCCAACAGTGAAATTCATCTCGCATCAAAAAGGCGTTATATCCATGCTCACAGCTGGATTCGAACCAACAGTCTACAGTTCAGAAAGTGGGTAAGTGATTCGGCCAATCACACCGGCATTATTCCAACTTCTTTATTTTAAAAGGCGATTACCTTAAATTAAAAATATATATATCAATAATAGAAACGAATTATATACCCCCCCCCGAAATAAACTGTTCATTATCATCTAGAGCCTCGGCACGCGTAGCGTATTAAAATCTATCTTATATGGCAACATCATTTACTGAAAAACTAGTACCACCGTTGTCATGGAAACGCTTATCGATCTTAAAAAAAACCGAAGTATTTATTACATAGACATTTCTAGTAATATGCTGAGTTACTAATGATCCGTCCGTAAGAATTCACAAATAATAATAAAAGATTCAAAGACTGCGACATTTTACTATGGGGTGTTTGTATACACACACGGATTACAGGGGATGGGAATAAAACGCAATATCGAATATAGAAAAAAAAAAAAAACACGATTAAGTTTATACAAGAGAAAGATATTCTGACTGATTTTCTATTACACTCAGATAAAGTGGACAATCCAAACTGTTCAAATCGATCAGTACACTTGCCGTTTAGAAAGCCAACCTTCCCATCGGAAAATCATAAATCAGGTAAGAGTGTCCTGCTGGAGAGTGTGGTTAAGTGGACAGATAACAACAGAGAGACTCCTCGAATTCGTTTTCCAATACGGTTTCGCAAACATCTTAGGTTTGATAGAATGTCGGATCTCTCAGCATTCCGCTGAGACTACGGGAGCACCTTCCCGATCTTTGGATAAGGTTTATAAATAAACCTAAATTTAGATTCACAAACAAAATCCTGTATTTTTTTTTCAGTTGTTTTCATTAAATGATTTAAATTATCAGTAATAACAATCTATATTGCTTTATTCTGAATTACTCTATGCTATGACAAGAGATGTATGCCGTGACAGCCAATTCTCTCTTCACTTTCTCTTTCTCTCTGCTCCATGGATACTTCCGGTCATTAAGGATGGCTCATTGCATTCACTTCCGGTTTTGGCCCGAAGTCTCAAGCAAATGACTTTTCTGACGTTTTGTGTATTAATTTTGTACTTCTCTATTAATCATATTCTGAATCTAGTCTTTAAACTCACTTCAACAAGCACTTCCGTTTACTTTTTTTTTGCGTGCTTATTTTATCCTTTTTTTTTTTTTTTTTTTTAAATGCGAAGTGTTAATCTCTACTGGGAAATGGAATTCTCACATGAATGAGTTCGAATCTTATGTTACAGTCCTTGTATGAAATATGAAAGTTTAATTATGGCAATTAGCTTAATTATTAGCACATTTAACTGTTCAACGCGATACCCAGTTAACGCACGGTTAAAAAGATAAACGCATTCGAATAAAACGTAATAATTGTGAGTCGAAAGGATATTGTTGGAAATTTCATTGTTGTTGATATTTCAATTTCAGTGAAATGTCATTGGTTAGTTGTATTCATTTTTGCAACACCGTTTCGTCTGCTCACTTAATGAATTTAACAACAGGTTGATTTCATATCGGGATATTGATAATAGTTTTATCCAAACTGAGGGGGAAAAAAAAAAAAAACTAATAATTTCAAATCCAAATGCGTCACGTGTTAAAAAAGTGGAAAAATTTCTTACAAAAGGTATTGTAGTCCATTCCTTATCCATAAAACTATTCTCTGACTTCCAAGCTCGTGTGATTGCAAGATGATCGACCATAAAATGATAAAAGAAGCAGAAATTAATAGAACGATAAAGATGCTTAGAAATGCACCGGAAAGATAGGTAAATAGAAGGAAAAAACAACTGATATTACCGAATGAGAATCAGTTAGAGACACAAATTAATCAACAGACAATAACTTCTTTTCCTGAACTTTCACAATTTAGGACGTCACCGACTCCTGCGTCGGCATCACAAATGACGACGGAGGTAGCGGAAGATGATTGCAATTTCCAATCAGTTTACGACTCTTAACGTAGCTTTTCCACCACCCCAGTGATCTCAAGTTTCATTTCCCCCTCACTTAACCCCGAAAATGGCATTTCCAGCCGTGTCTTTCCCCTCTGCCCCCCCACCTGCCGTCCGATTGATGCCCAACAACTATTGGAACCGAGCACGTCACATCCGACAATCGATCAGGCACCCAACCGGAATAGATGTGCAACCGAAGAAAAGAGCATTATTAAGAGTGCGCGTAAACTACCCGTAGATAGCTTCGACTGCAAGCAAGAAACAACGACGGAAGGTATCAAGGAATAGATTTCGCTACGGATTGCTAGCGGCAAGAGGTTCGGCAGAAATCCTGTCTTGAATATCTTCCTTTGGCCAAAATGGTTCCCTGATATCGTTTGGGGTAATTAAACGAACTTCTTAACAACAATGTGATAACGAATTTGTTTGGTGTCATTGTTGTAGGCTGAAATAGAATAAATCATTGTTTGGAATGAACATTCGTTGTCGTTATTGTTAAAGATATTATCACATGATTCTTCATAATCTATAATTTTAGTTAGTTTATGTAGTAAAGACGCTAAGCCGCTATCATGGTAAGAGAAGGTGATTTCTTTGACCTTCTCTACTCATTGTTATACTTTTCGCCTTACCGTGCTAACATTCGTCTGTGAGCAATTAGAATTTAGAAGAACGTCTTACCTTCACTTGCCTCAAACTCCAAAATCTGATGACCATTGCTCACTAACAATGCAAATGAAGCAGTTGTAAAGAGACGCAATGATCATCTGCAACTGAGAGAAGACATTTAGACTGGTATACGAGGCATGTCCTGACATGCTTTGTTATGTCGAATGTTTTTTTTTAGGCTTTAGTTTCCCTTTGTCCTGAAGACAAGTTAATAGAAATGTGCTTTTTCTATGCACTGATATCCAGAAGACATCTCACTTAGAGAGAGAGAGAGCATATACATAAAGATTGTAATGAAATGTATACATGCTGACTTATTCTAGTATTTAGCAGAAGCTACGATCAACAGATTGTATTGACATCCCCACATGTCGATGCAAATGAACTCACCAACAGTGAAATAGATCCAGATGGTATTGCATCATAATATACAATTCTTGGGTTAAATGCACAGCAAATAACAGTCTGCACCAAGTTCTCCTCATTATCGGGAAAATAAAAAAAAGAAAAGAAAACTGAGATTAGCAAAAAATAATATCAATACCTCAAAAACGCACACAGTGAAAATATTCTTTCCTGCAGCTATGATCAAGCATATATTGGTCAAACAGGAAGAAGAATAGAAGACAGAAGAAAGGTTCGCTCCAACCATCATTGAAACATGAACTACGACCAAACGTAGATGGCTATTACAGCTAAAGTAGAAGAATATACGAAAACAAAGAGAGAAAATAAAGGTTCGGGCAAAGACAGATAAGTTTCTCTTCCATATGAACAGAAAATCAAGCGTTTCTTGGAGACAAATCCTACTAGTTCTGTTTGAGATCGGATAATTTACTTTTGTATATAAAAGACTTTGAAAGAGATTTCTTCATCACAGATAGAAACTGAAACCTGATTTCAGTTTCTATCAGCGAAAAATGACACATAGAAAAACCACCAGACCACAGAGGCGTCGGACTGCTGCTTTACTATGGAATCCCAAGGAAGGAAGGAGCGGGTAGCTATTCAGTTAGATGACGCTCCTTCATGAGACATACCATTCCCTTTGAAGTGATCTTAAGCGTGCTCGTGTTGCCCTCGAATTAGGACATCAGACTATGAGCAACGGTCAAATCTAAAACACAAATCTCAAGTTCTAAGAAAATCCCGGACTAGAAACTTAAAGGGAAACGAACTAATGTCTAATATTTATAACTTCTGAGAGCTTCGCATCAATTGACGTCCAATAAATGATCAAATATCACTGGATGCTTAATTAATGCGATGTTTTAGCCGAGATTAAAGCAGTGCCTTAATTAGGTATTGGATTTCCTCAGGGCTGTTGACTATTCAGAGTTCTAATAACATCCCCTGAGGAAATCCAGCGTAATCTCGAACGCATTGTAAATTAGATTAGAATAATGAGCTTTAATCGTTCGTGCAATAAGTGATTCCCGCATATCCTGGAAACTATTAGTAGCATCAATCTGTATCACGAGAAGCCTTAAAACAACAATAGAGTGTTTTTATTATCTACCTTTTATTTCTTACTTATCCGCGCTCCCTTTCCTAATTTATGTTAGAAATTGCACGAGATTTGATATTTAGAACATTATATAACTTACGGCCCGATAAAGAAACCAAAAATGTGATTTATGAAGCCATTTCACGTTTTTAATAAATATGGTGCTGTCTCACATCAGGCGGTGAAAATCATCTACCGTGCAGATACGTCAGAAACATCCAACACAGTGGAATTCAAATCCATATCACGTTGGAAGCAAAGCGATATCCCTATTCATTCAACCATCAGGTCGTCATGCTACGTCACTCATGACGTCAGCGTTGTTTCATGAAAAATATTAACTAGCCCAAAAACTAAATGGAAAAGTTCTTTTTTTATTTTTTTTTATTTCTCAACAATGTCATTGCTTAAAACATTTCTAATAATTAACATCTGATGACAAGTTTACAGAATAGAGTTTTCCATTCCTGGAAAGTCGGGTTTTGAATCCCTCAAAATAGGCAAACCACAATAATACACAATTTACAGACACAATATATACTGGCTTGACAGCCTTACTTACCTTTTGGCATAATTCCAAGCAACTACAAGCCGATAAAAGCTACATAATAGCTAAATATGTATCGCTGCTCGTCACATCAACTATATTTTTTAGGTATTGTCATACAACAATTGAGATTCTTTCTCAATTGTTATGTTGGTTGAAATTTCCAACAACGACTACTAAACAATTGCTGAATCAATACTAGGCTGTCATTGGTGGGAATAGAAGGTTATTATATTTTACTATATTTGTGCAACTGGTTTTCTAGAAGTTTTTTAAATATTATTATTCGAGACTTTCGAGGAGCCAGGGATTCCTTCAGAGATTTTTAAAAACAATAGGTATTTAATTATATTTTAATGCAGTAAAAGTTTTTTTTTATCCAGTACTCACAGTAATGAATGTAGGTATGGGATAAATTCGAGGCAAAAATCGATACTTTTTTCTTTCTCTCTATCAAAGTAAATGCATATTTTAATAGGAAGATGACGTGTTTTTTTTTTACCTGATCTTATTTGTTAGAGGGTAGGGAATAAATAAAGAATAATAAAAAGCAGCATTATCATCTAACCCCCCCCCCGAGTAGGTAGTTTAGGCGTCTAAAATAATTTCTTTAAAATTATCTAAAGGAGTTGGGAGTCTCCTGAACTGCTCACCGTGCTGTTAAGTGTTGGCAAATGTTAATTAGTTGCCGCCCCTATAATTATCGCAGTTTCTCTCCTTGATATCGGAAAATAATTAGTGGTCTCCTAGGGGAGATTCACTCATTGCTCTCTGTAGCGTGTTGTTCTAATGATGGAGAAGGAGACGAGCTTTGTTATGATCCATCCACACACACACACACAATGAGTGTTTTTCATTCTCCATATTTAATTTCCTTTTACACAAACTGTGAAAGAGAAAATTGCTTTGCTAACTGCTTGCAAGATCACTTTCCCCTTGTAGCCAAATCCACCTCACGTGCTGTTGATATTGTTAATTTGTTTAAGTGCCATCTCTAATTTTTTTCGCTCTTTATTATTTGTTTTAATAGCTTACAGGCAATTAAATGCCTCCTTCAATCTTTTAATATATATATATATATATATATATATATATATATATATATATATATATATATATATATATATATATATATATATATATATATATATATATATATATTAAAAGATTGAAGGAGGCATTTAATTTTGTTACCTTTTATATATATATATATATATATATAAGGTAACAAAAATAAATCCCCTGCCTGTATTTGATTTTCCAGTCGAAGGTTTTGGACACATTTTTTTGTTTTTATCAGCACTGTGTGGAATAACTTGAAAAGATGAAAGCGCCATCTACCGGTATTCCAACATATAACTATGAAGCGATCGTATCGGGGATGACAAAATGGCATTCTAGAAATACTGTTGAGATTTTGGGCACGCAAAATGCTCAACAATTTCTATTTCAAAATGGTTCTCAAGTGTTCGGTAATGATCTCAGATTCGTGTTTAAGATGGGTGATTTTCAACCGTTTAATGGACATTACGACATAATTTCGACTTAAAAAAAAAATTATACAGTAGCTTGAACCTTTTTTGGCTCTTCGGAAACTTGTTCTAATAGAGCTCCTATAGGAAATTGGTTCCTAGCAGAGCACGTGATCGTTTTTGTTTAAGTACTTTTTCATACTCTGCCTAGAATACTAAGGTTTGGAATTTGAAAACAGCACTGATTGGAGGACTGCGCTCTACATCGTATTCTTGAAACAACGTTTTTTTTTTTTTTTTTTTTTTTTTTAATTCTGAGTAAGGGAATACCGTGAGTAGTCATAAATACAAAATTAAAAAATTCTTTTTACGTGAGATTTTCCTTCATTAATTTTGTATTTAAACAATGGTTTCGATGACATCATAGCCATGAGGACTGTGATGCAAGGTCTATTGGGGCTGTGATTTCCGCTGGCGTGTGTTCCATAGCTAGTTTGCATATTACGCTAGGAAAAACTCTTACTTCTGTATGAGACCGGCTGTCACTTGAATTGAAATTCTCTTCAACGTATTGCTCGAATCCTAGACGGGGTTCGAACCCGGGTCTTTCTAACTAAAGTGCATGCGCCTTTTAACAGACACTATAAAGGTAGCTCGAGAGGATTTCAACCGTAGTCTGTTTTTCTCTTTAAGTAGAATCTTCTTCTAGAGGCATCTGAAAATATTCTTTGAAGAACATTCTGAGGTTGAATTTGATGTATAAAACATCTTGACTATATAATCTAACAGCTGATAAAAAGTGTTTTTTTTTTTTCGACTGTGGATGGCCTTTGCAGTGCTGAATGCATCCATGAACGCCTTCGTAATACAGTCGAAAGAATGACCTTTCATTGCAAAGACTCATTTTCGCGTTTTAGTGAGCATGCTCGTTGCAGAGCACAATTTTGGTGTTTTATTCCGTTTATCCCCCCCCTCCCCCCAGCCACGATTGATTTTTTTTCTTAGCGACTCCTCTCAGTACTGAACTCCATCGCAAGTCAAAAGATGCAAAGAGCACATGGCGATGATGATTTATGGTTTTAATGTCGCAGGGGCAGCAAACATCATTCTGCGCCATATCAAAAGTTATAGCAGTACAGAACGTAAGATAATCACAAACATTCATGCTCGCAGCGGGATTTGAACCCACTCGGTCAACCAAGCCGGCTTCTTCAAATGAACGTGAGTGCTATCTCATACGAAAGTTGTCTGTCTTCCGAGAGTTAAAACTCAAACCTCAGAGAGGACACGCGTTTTTTAACTGTCGTGAGACATACAAACAGGCCTAAGGACATGAGTGCAGGCGGCCACAACAGGAGAATTCAATCCCTGAAGCAGGTGGCCTGAATATAGTCATGTGGAGGAGGATTCTACCAATAATTGGTAGGCAGTCTATTATGTATGTATAGTTAAGTGCGCATTCTGATTTTCCCTTTCAGTCGTTTCTGACCGTCTGTAGGATATAATAAATTTAGTTTAATCCTTTATGCAAGTGTGAGCAAACAAAGTTTGCGCCTGAAGTATCTTCAGGACTGAGCTAATGTAGTACAACAGGGTAATACTGAATTTATTATAGTCTAACCAAGTGCAAAATAAACTTTCAAGTGACTTTGTAGGCTTTGCCCACAAAGTACTCCTGGTGAGATTTTTACAGAGTACTTCACCATTGCTTTCCCCAAATCCCTAATTTTATCCGGGTTCGGAACCGGCATATGGCTGGGATGTATTCATAAATCGTGTGTGTTCACTGGGCCGATTTGCCTGTTCTGGGTGGAAAATAAAAAATAAAAAAAAACCCTACCTTGGTATGAGACCGGCTAACTCACCTTTCGTCAAAAGAGACCAGATAAAGTTACTCCGTAACTGACGGGAATCGAACACCCAGGTCTTTCCGACCAAAGGGCTGGCTTCGTCTATACCGACTGAGCTACGGAGGCTCAAGGGCGCATTGGGACCGTTTATTGTAGGGAGGGGCAGTGTTTTAGGAGCACGTGCGCTTTCTCTGGGTTAAACCTGGATTGAAGGGATGAAGATATGGTGAGCAGAGGGCGGGGCCGTCACCAGATTAGATCGCGCCCTGAGGCAAGCAATTAAATATCGCCTCTGATGGATTATAAGACAAAAATAGAAGAAAATCTCCAAATGCTGTTTTGTTTTTATTACAAGAGAAACATTAATGCAAAACGATTATATAATAATATTAATTAAATGTTTGCTTTACGGGATATTGCACAATAAACCTGTTTATAAGCTCTTCTAAATTTAAATTATAAGCTATGTCCGCCTCTATCGATATAGTTGCTAGACCAACCAATCTTTCTTGGGTCGTTGCTGTTTGCAAATAACTTTTAATCGGTTTAAGCTGGGAAAAGCTTCCTTCCGCCCTTGCTAGCTAACAGGAATTGTTAGCGTAGCGACGGCGCTTGTCGTAATATGGCTGAACGAGCGCCCTTATTAAGCCGCGCCGTGAGGCAAGCTGCCTCTGTGCTACACCCTGTCGACGTACTGACAGAGGGGAACTGAGCAGCAGCAAATCGACAACTGATTTTATGATGGATTATTTTACGCAGGAAAATTGGAAATTATGGTCGAGGTTAAATGTTATGAGACCAGCATATCTGTTGACTTCGTGTATTCTCTGGTCGATTTGTCTGTTTCGGAATAGAAACCTTGATTTCCAATAAAAAAAAAATTCTTCCTCCTCCACCTGAGACAGGAAAACTCATCTTAAGCCATAAAAATTCCTCCTGTTTAGACGGGATTCGAACCAAGTTCTTCCATACTGAAAGAACAAGTCATGTTGTCCCCAGACTACCCCCCAGTATCGAATTAATGGGAGGGGGATTTCTTGCGTGTACTGCAGAAGTACAGTAAGGCAATGATAATCTACGACTTATGGCAGACTTCCGACATTATGCCGTACGATTTTTGTTTTTAATTCAATCATCGACAGATCCCAGAGGCAGTGTGGAAATAGATGGCTGAAAAGCAGCCACCGCGTAATTATTATTAAGGGCAAAGAGTTCTCTGTATATTTAGTCATTTACCACCCAAGCTATTTTTACATGCAGTGATGACCTCCGCATCCTAATCGCCACTCGTCGAAGTCCTGAGTGGTTTTCCTAAACGGCCATCCATCAACAGTTTTTTTTTTGTTGTTTGTTTAATCACTTATTTAAATTCTCGTGCAATTGCTTGCATCCCATGATTAAGGGTTGTCGCTTCGGAAAGACTACGGGAAGTAAACACGGTTGGAGACCATTCTGGTATTAAGGCAAATAACATCGGCGATCCTCGAACAAATTAACCCCGAACGCGACGAAAATTTTGTGTTGTTTCAAAGTAAACGCACACAAAACAAATTGAATATTTGGATTTGGCTGCAAAATTAATTGCATGATCTTTAATGACTAACGGCTAATTGCGAATATCCCCAGAAGGGCTTCGACCAAATGAAGTTTTACTGAAGCCCGTAAAAAGAAAAGCTATTAGTTTAAAGGAATGATTGTAATGAGCTTTGCAATTTTTCTCGAGGTGTCACAGACGATCTCATCCGCCGAAGACATTCGCTGTTCTTATTTATGAACCGCTAATGAAGACCTAACAGCAGTCTTCGTAATTACGCCGGACGAGGTGCTAACTCGCCACTAATTAGTTATTACACTCCTCTTCACAAGTGAACTTGTGCTCTTCGCGAGCATTGAAACAACACCCACCACTCTCGGTGAGAGACGAAATTCGATGAAGACAGTTGTAACCCTATCTCCGAAGGAACATTTCGGCTACGGCAGAAAGAAAAGGTCAGGGAATTTTACAACGGAAAATCTCCCGACGCTCAGGCGATCGTAACAATAAACAAAGGGCAAGTTGCTGTCGTATTGTTGAGTTTTATTTGTTTGCTTGCTAATCTGTTGGTAGACTAATAAAAAAAAAACAATTTTTTTTGTCTATTTATATGAATTTGTATTTCTTATATTTCGTATTTAGAGTTATCTTTCTATAATATAAGATAGGTAAATCGTCCTAGACAAAAATCCTAATAGTTACGAGGGCATCTAAGCTATAATTTAAGACGCTCCCCGTCTACTGAGCAAAATTTAGGTTATGCAATTATCGATCAGGCGAAGTACATATATATAGGGGGCGTACTTATGCATGAGGCTGTAGCAGAGCCCCGAAAAATAGGGAAATTTAAGGGCCTCAACAATGAGTTGAGGCTCCGGAGCACTGTAGCGCCTCGGGCCACGCCCGCCTGGGGAAAAGTTTAAGTATGGCCCCGAATATGTTTTACTCAGTCAATAAAGAAAATTAACAGGGATAAAGTCATTGAACAATCGACGAGGGATGGCTACTTCTCAACCCCACTAATCGACGAGTCTGTTCTCACTTACATGAAGAAATATCCTGTTCATTTTGACACTGGAAGTCATCAATACAATCCACTGATAAATCCTGGGATGTATCAATGCACTACGACGTTTCCATCTTCAACTGTCACTTATTTAAGTTGTCTTATCCTAAATGAACCTAAATACGAGGGATGGGGGGGGGGTTCTAGAAAGTTTTGATAAACACCTAGAACATAAATGTTTCATAAACTTTTTTCATATAAAAATGTTTTTTTTTTTAATTTTTTTCCGGAAAATATCTTTTCTTTTAGGATGTATAAGACATAAAATTAATTACTTTTTGTTGTAAGTGTTTGTAGAACTTTCCAGATTTTTTTTTTTTTTTGCTAAGAAGATTAAATTGTCCACTTTTTTTTTAATGTGAATGAGTTTCTTCCATTCGATGGCTGTTCAGAAAACATTGGCACGAACTTCGTTAAAACTTAAGCGATACTCTATGTACCTTACCCTCAATACCACACCGAGAAGTAAAAATCATCGAGTTCTGAGGGAGACGGTACATTGCAGGGAGGAGGAGGCTCATATCTCTTATTCCCAAGTACAACACCGATAAGAAAACGATAAAACAATTTTAAAAAAAATTAAAAATAATAACCAAAAGTATTATCTAAGAATGGATAATTGAATAACATAAAAAATCCAAGTTGAACTACTGAAAGCGACTTTCTACAAGTGTCAATGTATTTGGGATGGACTGACAGAATTGGATCGGAGAGCATTATAGAGCATTACAAGGGTTTTAATGGTGGAAGATGAGGTTGCTTCTGCGCCAAAGCAGCAATTATATTCAGCACTGTGGAAGATGTGTTTCCTTAAATTGAAAAATTGTACTGAGAATATTTCTCAGAAAACGAATCTGGAATTTTTTAAATAGTTCATATCGCAGGACAGTTTTATTCTAACTAATAAACAGTCTATTACTTCTTCGTCGAATCCTTCTGAAGCCGAAGTAACATTGATGATCAGAGATCAATGGTGACTTAATGGAACACTAAGATGCGTATCACTAGATGGCAGTCTATGCTATTCCGCTGATATCACACAAGAAGTATGGCGTAAAGACAATTTTTCGTATTCTTCAGTTGTTTGAAACAATAATAGGAAGGGTGTATTTGTCATTATTCGCTTCTAAGGAAGTTTTACAAAGCACATAAACTCCGCGTAGCGCTATCATCTTATCCACTCGAAGTTGAGATCACTGGATTATGGAAGGGCGTGCGAAAATAAATAAATAAAAAAATCCTCAAATGTATTTATTAAAAAGGAAAAAAAAACAGTACGGAACACAAAAATGAATTTATTACTTGAAATCCATTAGGATTCAAACAAACATTGAGGTGACAGAGAATCCATTCGACCTCGCCTAAGACTGGATGACTCAGCACCTTACGTTTTATTCCTAAAAGTATTCCTTGCATTGTTCAGTCTTTCCTGATGGCGAATCAATTCAATCCCGATACATGGAGTAAGTCATGGGATACACGTGAATATGAAAAAAGCATTTCGTCTGATGCCAGAACGACATGGATCAAATTTTACTCATTCGGATAAAACCACGTGATTTAATATAATTCACTTCTAATTCAATTCAATTCACTTCCTTAGGCTTCACTTCGGCGATGTAACATTATTTAAATGAAGGGGATATTCAATCCCACATTGTTTCAAAGCCGAATAAGAAACTCAAAGACAGGAATCAAAGAGTTTCATGCCGAATATAGTCAACTATAAAAGTTGCGGCTTTTCGGATTTTTCCGAAAAAGTTTCTTTTTTTCAGTTTCTTATTCGGCTTTGAAATAATGTGGGATTTAATACCCCCCCCCCTTAATTTAAACTAATATGTGAACTATGCATGATTCACTTGTCACGTGATTTACGTATCATAACACTATTAAATTAGCATTTCATTTAAATAATCGCATCGAACACTGGATTCCACGCGCTAATGGTTGAAGTCCAACAATGATATGAGTTCGATCGATTCGTGGAACTCGACATCAAAACTACTGAACCTATCAACTGCTCATTTATAGGCCTACTGGATGTCCACATGAGAGACTCGGTACACCTAATAACTATCGTCGTTTTGTCATCTGGCTGGCTGACACTTCTGTTTGCGAGGTGACAGATGAGCACGCGATAACAAACATGCCGACAGTTAACGATCGTTGCCCATCTCGTGTGTACCGAACATCTGAAACCAGTTTCGTTCTTTGTAACGTCGTGAATAAAGGGCATCCATCGATGAGTGGCAGTCAAAGGACGTTCCCCACCCCCACCCCCCAGTTCTGCACAAGTTGCGTTCTTCGGCCACGGAATGCCACCGAGATCACGCGGAAAACGGAGGGGAAAAGTACTTAAGGTGCAATAGCGACAGCGAGAAGATCCCATGCTGTTGTCATCTGGTTAGGAATGACTTCGTGCGACCTCTCGCGCAAGTGATACATCCATTTGGTGTGTTTACACTGCGGGATTTCTTTTTTTTTTTTTTTCCCTTGAAGAATCCTCGGACTTGCCTCTAAGCAAGTCAATCGATATATACAAGCTTTTTATAAAGTATAGCAAACACTATTTTTTTTTTGTTTCAATATTATTATTTCATTGCATTCGTTTTTTTCATTAGACCCGAGTTCGATTCTCGTTATGATAAAAGAATTGAAAGTGAGTTAGTCTGATCTCATACTGAGGTGGCAGTTTTTTTCCTCCTCTCGGAAACTTGGTTTCTATCTCGCATACAGACAAATCGACCAAAGAACACACATAACCAACAAAAACTGTATTATTAGGCGAAAAAATGCGGATTAAGTAGTGCAGATGTTGAGCTGTGTCGGTATAGAGTATCCTCCATGATGAGACATTGGACACACTTGGAGATATCAAGTAGTAGTAGTAGTAGTAATAATAATAATAATAATAATAATGTGTGTTATATAAAGATAAGGAACTGACTTATCGAACCAGAAATAATATGGAATTATATTATATTTCATAAAATTTTCTGCACTCGGAAAACTAGTGATTGCTATCCTACTAATAACAGCAAATCATAAATTCTTTCAACAATGCTACTTGAAACAGAATACACCCATTTTTAACTAACAATTAATGTACAGAATCGCTTGAACTCCTAACAACAATGGCGGCTATAATCATTCGTTTGGAGACTCATTGCTGTGTTAAAAATATTGCGTTTATACAGTCGAAGAGTTTCTTTCTATTTTATTTTACTAACGTATAGAAAGCCGATGAAGCATTTTTGACAGTAATTTATTTTTTAAAAATTCCATTCTATATAATTGGATGAATTAAATAAGCAAGGTTATTGTATTTCAATGTGATATAAATCAATGTTTTTTAATATGAAATGGCAACGTATTAGCAAGCGGATGAAAGTTCTAGTATTTGCGTAAAAGAAATTCAAGTGGCTAATAAAGAAAGTAACGTCGACTTCACCTTAAAACTACTTTAAAATGGGAGATAATAAATATGCGTGGTAACTTTATAGGCATTTATTAAAATGCAAAACCTGTGGCACGATTGTTTTGATATTGTACTATGTAAAAGACACGAACTCTGTTTAAGAGCCCACATATTTTCCTTTTATTAGTACATTGGTTAAATGTTTTACTGACTGCTGTTTCAAAGTATCGGTTAATATTAGAGGCCATTAACAGATCGAAGTATGGTGGGTTGGGATGGTCAAAATCACGACCGAATAAATGACTGCCAACTGCGTGTACAAGTCAGAATCAGAGAGAAACAGGCTGCGTGATAGAACGAAGTGAATTAGTAAGAAAGAGATAGTGAATTAACAAATATACGGTTCGACCAACTCATGATCCTCCTCTTCCGTTTATAGCGCCGTCTTAATGTACTGCATCTCGGCATTGATCTTATAAAGGAAGAAATGATGAATAAGAACTCATCACAGACCCCTTTTGGAAATGTGCATAAATACGGTCGCCGATTAATTACACACCGGAATGATGACAGGGATTGCCCGACTTGGGAAGAGCGTGTAGTTCGCATGGCAATTCACCCCGCGCTCGAATTTTAGTTTGACAAGCAAAACGAATTCACTGTCTTAGACGAGTGTACACCCCCAATGGCATCTTACTGCACGAATTGCCTTATGCAGGCATATATTTTATTTGTGAAGGATGTCTACAGTTCAATTTCCTGTCCTCGAGACACGGAGATGGATGCGGTCGGAATAGACAAGTTTCATTTGAAACACACACACACACACACACACACGCCAAGAGGTAGCAGGTTAGTGCGCAGAAGAGAGATACTGTGAAAGACACTGCGCATCGTGAGAAACAGACAGAAGACATTGCAGTAAAGACCAGGATGAACGTAACTTTCCTAAACAATGCACACAATCATATCCTTCACCTTTAATCAGGTTTCTTGACATAAGTCAAAATCGATTTATCGTCAAAAATTTTAAACCGTTTTTTTTCCATTCATGTTCCATAGACTTTTTTTTTAAGTAACGTGTTATTATTTCATTCATTGTTTAAAAATAAAACTATTTTAAGCCTTCACGTAACAATACTGCTCACTATTACGTCATCATTTTGTTGCTGGATTCACGATAACATTTGAATATTATTACCATTGTTAGACGAGTTTCGCAAAATGCGAAAACACTTTGTTTCGTTTTGTTGTTCGGTAAGTTATTCCTAGACTCTCATTGGATAACTTTTTTATAGAAATGTCGTACGTAGAGTCCTTATAAAAATTTGTCCAACAATGTCAAGATTTTGTTTTTGCTGTTTGTTTGTTTGTTTCATATCCAATCATTGTGGAACAAAAGTAAATAGAACAACTTAATCGGTCCTTACATTTCGTGAAGGGCACACCCACAATTATTATTATTCTATATTATATTATCAAGAAAAAAACCTTCTCGACTGGACACAACTGTTGTGATTCTCGGGTATTTATTCCCTTAATTTAGGTGACTTTTTTCAATCCTGCATACTGACGTAAATGCATTGTGTTCTAATAAAGATTCACGGTCGTGACTATGCTTAAGACAAGTAATTGAGCGAGAAGACAGTTATTAGGGCAAAAATTAAATCTTTCTATAATTCCGATTACACGATGAATATAAATTCGTACTATCTGTTCCTCCACTTTAATGCGACAGAAGTATTCCACAGGGCATGGTAAAGAATATTTGAACCATCATTCTAGATTAGTGAACACACACACACAGCACTTGAGAGAAACGGACAAAAATGTTCCTTTTTTTAAAATCAAATGTCCTTACTTTCAATTTTGTCCACTTCCTCGACCGATAACATCATTCAACCGATATCAACTAAATCTGGTATAATAAACTGCGCCCCTAAACAGATTAAAACGAAGGAAGATTATAAGGGAAGAGGCGTTCTCCCCTATGAATAATGCAGCATGATTTACAATAGTTTTCTACCAAATTTTTATTATGGTTGTTTAGAATGTTGCTTCAACTCTCCTGAGAATTTCAGATCAATCAAATCAAAATGAAAGGGATGCGGGGGGGGGGGAATAAAATGTGGAGACCTGCACAAACCACCGTTCAACTGATCGACCTATCCCTCAAGTAAGATCAAAGTGAGTCAAGCACTTGTGAATTGCAGCCGGAAGTTGGCTACGATTCAGAAAACGGCTAATTAACTAGCGTTGATTTAATTGTTCGTAATTGAACTTCCGGTCTGAAATTTCCGCAACGCAATCACCGTTAAAACAACAATAATAAAAATACTAATAAATAAAAGTCAGTTAAAATGAAAAGCATTTCCTGATCAACAAAATGAACTTTAGTTAGTTTTTGCTGATCCACTAAGAGGAGTAATTTGATCCCGACAACATTACGGAACTATTTTAAATAAACCTCAGATTAACATTTAGATAGCTCCGGAAAAATTTCAATAATCTGGCACCAAGCTTGCCGAATAAAGAGATTCAATTTAATGACAAAAGAATTATTATTAAATCAACTTAGCGATTCAATGAGTCGGAAAAGAAAGGCAGGGTTTAAATAAATAAATACACTTGTAATGGAAGCCATCGTCGAAGTAACTGTTATGAAACACAAGGGAAATAAAAGTATTAGGATCGCATCGCTGTTTAACTTGTAGTTCTATGGATGGCACTGAACTGTTTATATTTGCAAACAGCACAAGAATAAGACAAAAAAAAAAAATGTAAAATTTTAAGGATGTTAAAATCTTTAACCCTCTCATGCATAAGGGCCTCGTATGAGGACACATAAAAATGATATCCTCAGAGGAGGACATCATTTTTAACATACAGAGGGCACGAATATTTAGCAAAATTAATCAATTCATTGTAATAGTGTACGATTAAAATGGTACTGTATCATCATTAGAATTTTTTTTTACAAATGAATATAAAAATTCATGCATGAGAGGGTTAAATTAAGGAAAGCAATCCATCCGATTACGAAAATGGAAAAGGATTTTAGAGAGGGAAAAAAAAAAAAAAATCAACTTCGAAACGGTACAGTGAATCCACTTCCGGTTGACGCGACAGTCTTCAACAGATGAACTGTGCTCCGCAGGAAGAAGCGCAAAAAAATAAAATAAAATAAAATAAAAACAAAGCTTCTGTATTGACGCTTTTTAAACTCCATTTAAAGGCATTTTTTATGACAAAAAAATTTCCACGGAATTTTTAGTGTCCGAAGTGAAACACAACACAACACAGACCAATGCCAAAGACCTTAATGATGATCAATGCGATTTCAAATTGGAATTGTGTCCGATGACTTCGCTAGGAGAACACCGACAATAATCTATATTAATTTCCCTCTCATCATTGGCTACCACCACGAACCCGTAACGATACGTTCGCCGGAATCATCTCCGCACAATACATCACTGGATGTCAACGAAGAGGGGGGGGGGGGGAATAATCTTCCGAATTATTTCGTTCCTTGGGGGGAGTCACCAAAAAGGGCCACATCCTGGCGTGCTGCCAGACAAACGCGCGCACACACCGAGCAGCTCAATTGTATCGCGCTGTTTCTCTCTCTCTCTCCCGTTTTTCTATCTTCACCTTCTTCGGCGGAATCTTTCCGATGGTGCATCTCTATGGAAAGCCTGAACATGGTGCATACTGTCGCGTCACTGTGTCGGCCGATGCGATCCGCATTTATCAAGACACCCGATCCGTGTCGTATACGTCAGTGTGCTCTCCCCCCCCCGTATTATTGATCGGAATCGCTTCCCCGTGACACATCATAACAGCAGCCCTCGATATTGAGGGCGCTCTGGTGTAGATTAATGAATACGACATCGCATCAGATTCGTATTTCATTTACCTAAGTTAATTAAACAGCACATTAATTATCGCGTGCGACCTAACTTTCCCACCCGTAACACTCGCCTCGAGTCGCCGTGGTTTATGCATTGAACGATGTTCATTCCTTCCTTCCCCCCCCCCCACTTGCTTGCTTCCGTGGTGTTTTTGTGTTTGCAGGAAAAACGCCATCCATGAAAGACATTTTGGGCCCGTGAAAGAGCAATTTAATCTCGTCACCTGTTCAGTAGCAAACGTCATAGACTATTAATTAATATGCTGTGATTTGTATTTTTTGTTCATTACTAAAATAAAAAGCAACCGAGATGCAACACTGAAATGAAATCTATGATCACGTGTTGGTGTGCACTTTTTTTTTTGCTATTGTAAGCACAGCTTAATAGCAGTTAATACAGGCGATTACAATTTACGATAGTGTTTGAAGTACGCAAATTCAAATACAATCACGTATAGGAATTTCAGACAGTAATATAAAACTCTTACGACATGTAGAAAGGTCTGAAACTTTAAAAACAGTCCGAATAAATTATATTCTCTCTTTTATTCGTTTTTTTACTTATTGTATCTAGCACTGACTTTGTTACTGTAATTTATCAGCATCATAAAACCAAGCCGCGGCCCAAAGTACTTTTGCGCCCCAAGCGCGGAGCCTTTGGAGCGCCCTCGCCGATAAAATTGTTGATATTCCAAATATTTTCGAATCAATTTGCGCCCCCCCCCCCCAATATTTTGCACCCCAAGCGATGCTTGGTTCGCTTGTATGGTAGGGTCGGCCCTGCATAAAACACAGACGAGTTATTTCTACTGCTATTCGTTATATCTTTTGCTATCCTTATATTTTTGTCTTAAGGGATTTGAATGAGTTGTCTTGACATTCATAATCCATTTTAGAAGGTAATTTTGCATACAAAGAAATATGAGTTTGAACAGTCAGAAAATACTGCGTAGTACAACAGGCATCTCTTAAGGCCTTCTAAAGAGAACCACACCCGATGCAAGAAATGCTTGCTGACTTAACTCGATGGTATCTCAGAGAGAAAGAAAGAGAGAGAGAGAGAGAGAGAGATTATACAGAAACATACCGGAATCTGATTTGTTACCACACTCATACTTATTATCCTTCACTAAATTAAGGAAAGCAATGCCAGGTGGTTTGCGGATCAAGTATACTCAAACTTGTGGCCACCCCCCTCCTCCCTTCCGATAGCCAACCTTAATTGAGACTATAATACTCTCATTACCCGAGGCAAAATCGACTTAGCGAACATAATTAAGACCAAGCATTTATTATGTCCTGCTCAACTGCATAATAACAATCTAAATGAGCATTTCTGTAAAGATGGATGATATTCGGCATCAATTTGTCGCTTACAACACTTCGGGATCAGTAAATCTTACTCATGATTAAGAGGAAGAAATACATCCTAAAGACACTGTTGGACACTCTATCGACTCTGGTAAACTTGAAAGTGGGAGATCTAAGAGTTCCCAAATTAAATAGTCAAGTATAACTTGATAGAGTTAAACCTACCAAACACGGAAATCGGCTATTAATATTATTTGTACATTGTTTAAAACATCCTGTTCAACACTTAACTGAAGTATTACTGCCAAAGACAAACCGAACTACATGAATCTACAAATTTGTAGTTTTATCTTCAACAAGGGAAACTTTAAAGAAATTAACCAGTTATTTCAGCTAATAATTAAACTTAAACACTGGCATGATTTTATTGCAGATTTATTGTGCCTTATTAACAATAAAGAAACGAGCCAATGATGTTAATATCCAGAAAACATTACGCAACAATGAACCGACTGCATGAAATCTACCAGTTTAAACTATGTAACGGATCACTTCGGACACTTTTGGAAGTAATCTGCTAGATAGGTTTTAAATAGAAACGGTTCATTTGTGTCGAATCTGTGAAAGTAACCCTGGATAAAACTGCACACGAGGTTTGAAACGTGTCAAGAAGACAATATAATCGATTCTACAATGAACAACAGTAAGTTATTGTGGTTGTTCTTTATAAAGCCATGAAAAGTTTCTACGGAAATATCTTGAGTGTTTTTTCATGACATGGAGTAGTTTTTAGTAAGAGAACTATCCGTACTCTG
The DNA here is from genome assembly GCF_054136105.1 of Typopeltis vanoorti. NCBI lineage: Eukaryota > Metazoa > Arthropoda > Arachnida > Uropygi > Thelyphonidae > Typopeltis > Typopeltis vanoorti. The sequence continues at coordinate 81,704,671 of NC_143557.1, forward strand.
ACTTTTGATGACGTTCATGTGGAACATGAGTTTTAATATTGGATTTAAATGTAGTGTAATCCTAATATTTAGTTATGTATTCATTGAACATCTTCCGAAGAAAAATGAATGTAATCCTAAGAGGTCTTAAGAGTTGTTAAAACGATCAAAGGATCCATCTTGTGTGTGAAGAAGATCTTGCGTATTCTTTCAAGACAGTCGTAAGATGATTTAGTCTGAAAGTTATTTTATTACAAGCACACACACGACGTAGTTGTTTACGTAGCAAAAATTCCTTTATATAGACTTCTCCAAAACAATCCTTGGCATTTTATTTTTCCCTGTCGAAGGAAAAAAAACACAGCTTGCACGTGCCATCCCGAAAGAGCCCACAGTATGTCACAGCTTTACAGTACCGCTGATCAAATTTATCTTTCCAGATCACCATATTAGCGGGACACCTTTCCCCAGCACGTGCTCTTTGTGTAACTGCTGCAATACGTTAGGAATTGCCTTCCTTTAGTCACGCTGAGGATGCTTGTCGATCAATACACACACACACACACACACACACACACACACACACACACACACACACACACACACACCACGCGCACTGCACAAACCCCCCGGCTGACAGCATTAACGTGCAGCCATACAAAGCTTGGAATATCACCACGGTGAAATCTCCCAGAAGAGAATTCTCTCTCTCTCTCTTTCTGTCTCTCGTAGCAGAAATGATGGAGTTATATTTAGATTTCAACATCCTGGACGGATGGACAAACGGGAGGGGGGGGGTGAAGGGAGGGGATTTCAATGAATAGTTGATTTGTCTTTATTCGCTGAATATCCTGGTTATAACTCGCGCGGTTGGAAAAATGCTCAGTTCTGTGCCAATGACAGCGACCGTTAATTCTATGGCAATCGTTACTTCAAAGACAAATAGTTACGCTCATAGTTTGGACAGCTAATTTCGACCTGGGGGGGGGGGGGAGTAAGAATTTCCACTCAAATAAGAGAAAACCAAACCGATCGATACCGTTAACATTATGGGATTACACTTCTGTATTGTTGGTCATTTTCTATTGTCAAGTAGACGAGGATTCTAAGTCTCCCTTTGCTAGTATTGTATCATATCCACGTGATTCAACTCGCATATTATGGTGGTAAGTTTCGATTCCGAGGAGTATTTTTCCGTTGAAGCTAACATTGAGTTTAATATGGTTAAGATGACAATTCACCTTCGGAACGCGACAATTAAAAGGCAAAGTAAAATGTTTAAATGACTTTTTTTTTTTTTTTTATAGTACAGTCGTTCCTCGGGTTACGGACGACCCGACTTACGGCATTCCATACTTACGAACGGGCTCCCAAGGTTTCCCCATAAGGATAATTAAATAATTAAATTATTAATTCGGGAACTAGTTTCTTCGGCGCATGTAAACAAACTCGCATGGCGTAAGCGGTTCATTGGCGCGGCATCTTTACGCTTGAGGAGCAAGATCCTAACATTGAGCGGTTTACAAAGATTTACTGTGCATCCTGTTCAACACCTTTGGTGTTCAAAGAAAGGTGTTCTCGCTGCTACATTTATGATGAAAAAAAAAAAAAGCTGTGCAAACAACCCTAGATATATTTTTTTTTTCAAGAAACCGACTTCAGTGGTAAGCTCCCCTCCTCCAGCAGCAGAATCAGATCCTGATTCTCCAGCACCAGGTCCATCCTCTCTAGCACCATCTCCATCGTCATCTTTCGATTAATGTTACCAACCTTCTTGCCTCAAAAATGCCTCTTCCAGTAAGCAAGACGTTGATGCAATCTTTAATATTCTTGGTTGAAATTTCCCCTCTATAATGTTTGATTTTTCTGTTCTGTTTGTTTGAATCAAAAGAAACAGCACAATAGTTTCTGCAAGTTATTATTACAATATAGGGGTGTTATTACCGCATATGCGATGATCATCAGGGATCCGAGTTACATAAAAATCCGACCTAAAGACGTTCTCAGGAACGTTTCTTGTTCGTAACCCGGGGACAGGCTGTATGTCGAAATTAAGTATAAAAAGCTAATGAAGGCACAACATGGACTCGAAATTAATTTTTTTAAAAATAGATTAAAATAAATTAAAAGTAGAACACGTTATTTTTATTCGAGTTTTTAAGTAATTATGGGCAAAGCAACTAAGTGTTGGAGACCAGTGTATTATATCTATTGTGTGTGTGTGTGTTCTTCGGCTGGTTTGCCATTTTAACAAATGAAAAGCCTGCCACCCATCGTATGAAACCGGCTAATCTTCTGTTTAAAAGCCGTGATTAGAAAGGTGATTTAAGTCGTAAATGGAAAATCGCTGCCGAAACGGTCTAGCAAAAGGGAGAAACGTGCTGAAAATTATATATTGATGTAACTTCGCTGTGGTTGGATACATTTAATAAATAAGGCTTTTAAATGTTCGCAAGACTCCATTTTGGTTTCAGTTTGATAATATTTAGGCCAAAATTATTCAAACCGGTATTAATAACTCGCACCGGCTGGATGGAATTTTTTAAAATGATTTTTAAGATTTCATTAAGATGTTAATGGTACTAAATTGTCTGCGTAAGTCAAAAAACGAGTGTAGGTTCGATTGTCGTACTAATAAACGATGTCAACAAAAAAGAATGTAGCACAAGTACCGTTGATCCTTGTAATCATTTCTTCACTGGTGAGATTATCAGCGCTTAAAAAAAATGCATTTAACAAAGAAGCCATCTGTCGCAGTTATAAACAATAGAATAAACTTACAAAGATTATTTATGTATAAAATGTCGATAGTAAATTCCGAATGTTGCTGATATCCTGCGGGATTGCTTTGATATTTTGTGGTTTTAATATTTCTTCTGAAGTTTCCGTTTCGGACTTGAAACTAAAACGTAGAAAAATAAATAAATCTGAAAACAATAGATTCGCCATTGCAGATGTATCGGCATTGAAAGATTTGAAACCGCATTCTCAGAGGAATGAGCGCCCGTAGCACACGAGGTGGAATGAAACACAACGTATGGGACTTAGTGACCTTCACGAACGATATATCGTAGAAACGCTTATTTGCAATGCAGAGAGTAAAATGAGTTTAAAGTCAACATGAGATGGAGGTTATAGAAGCACTCTTCTCGTGGTACGTTAGAAGACAAAAATCTATAACAAAATTCATAGTTGGATAAAAGAAAACTAGTAAAAAAAATATTTAAAAAACAATAAACTCAACAAACAATTGATTTTTTCGAAATTCGGGGCTCCAAAAATTTCGGATGTTTCTCATTCCTTGCTCACTTCTTGCCCCCACCACTAGGTGGCGCTACCGTAGGTGCACGCTTCGTTGATTGAGACAGTTTTCAGAGAAAGTGAACAGTTAGCTCAACGTTACCAATTTCGAAACGGATCCTTATCTAAAACCCAAGTTTTTGCATTCTTTAACAGTTCCCCAATACTTTATGTAAATAGAATAAAAAGGTTTTGCATATGCTGGAAATTAACATTTTTTATCGAGAGATTCTTTGGAGATTTATAAACTTGGCTAAGGTTCCCATTTTTATCGCAATGCGTTTGCTTCAAAAGACGTGGTGATATCTTGATGAAGTAAACTGTTTATAATATGTATAGGTCAGTTTTTAAACAAAAGTGACATCTACAGAATCATTTCTGTAATAGCAATAGATGATATCTTTGCTTTAAAACCTGAGTATCACGCAATTCGTATTTCATATGCTGCTATTTGGACATTATTGCAGTGTCGTATTAAAAGAATCCAATCGAATGTCAAATCACATTGGATCTGACGCTACCAAGTTCCTCCGAAATTCTAATTTATTGGGAAATATGTCACTAAAACTCACGCTAAAAGTTATGGAAAGTTGCGCGAACATTAAAACTGTTTCCAATTTATGAACCGTAATCCCCATGGACATAACATTTGCGTCTAATTATAGAGCAACACATAAGTCACAATATAAAGGATATCAACGTCTTCAGAAAATGGCTAGGTCACATTACGACACTAAACCGTGTGCACTCATTATTCATGTATATTAGAAGCATTTCTATATCTTTATAGAAGCTCATTGACCACCCGAATTCAGCAATAAAATTAAGGCCAATATACAAGTATTTCTATACGTTTGAATGACTTGAGAATCCAACAATAAAAACAACATTCTATTCATATGTAAGCGTATTATTCCCCCCCCCCCTCGCTAATTATAATACGGCTTTCGCTTCACCGTAACTTAAAAGCGATTTCATAGATAAAGTGGTCTTAGGCAAACTATCCATCTTGGCCTAGCTATTGTTTTCCATATTAATAATGATTTATACTTCCCTCTGTCTGTCTTTCTCCAAATAAATCACCAAAAAATTCTGCATGAGAGCCAAGGCACACATCAAAATGCATCAATGCCAACGTACGAAATCCCAAGGCTGCCAGCGAAAAATGCATGCACGTGCAGATTAGAATAAAGACTGCCGTTACTTAGTGAGGTCGCCATGCTCGGAATCGAAGGTGAAACGCATCGATCATAGCCTTGTACACGATATCATTTCTGTATGCTTTAAGAAGCTGACACTTATAAAAAGAAAAACATAAAAAAAAAAAAAAAACGAAAGAAAGAAAAAAAATAATACAAAACGCAAACGTTAACTGCATAAAAGACAAGGTCAGACTCATCCATTATGTGCCAACAGTGGAATATAATACATCCTTGCAAAGAAACGTCGTTTTTATTGCATGTATTTCGTTTTAGTTCTTTTTTTTGTGTGTGTGTGTTTGTTTGCTTTTGTTTATATTTGGTAGGTTAGGCTTACGATATAGACATGGTACTGAATTCAAATGATGAAGGGATACTCTAACGACCATGGTAATTATCATCTATTGTTTGTTTTGGGGCTGTTAGTTGTTCAATTGTCTAAGCAAGTCATTAACGAATAGAGGAAAAAAAAAAAAAACAGGGAACGAAATAAGGACTTTACTGATATTTATTAAAAGTGTATAACAGGAGTATAAAAATGATACGCGTATTGATCTATGCACACTAAAGAAGTCTACAAAGGGAAATGGGCCATTAGTGAAACGATACAAATTTGTCTAAGAACTTAATTATGGTTTAATTGGGCTTGTACAGATTCCATAGGTCAAGCAAGCAACCCTGACATCTTTGATGTTATGTCATCCAAAGATTAATGTCACACTCCCTCCTTGAAAAATGAATACGTCATTGAAAATTTGAAAGACTCGTAGGTCCGTGCAGACAAATGAATATGAAACTGTTGGTATATATGATGGAAGTTTCGAGATTAAAAGGAAATTTGTAGCACAGGTTGTTGTTTTTTAATCAATGGAGTGCTTTACGAAGACGCATCCCACGCACTTCTTTAAACTATGCACATCTCTGATTAAATATTGCAGATGCAGTACAATGCCGCTTTATCCATTTCATCGAAAATGTTTAACAGAACTTAAGACGCTCATAAAATAAAAAAAACAAAATAAAATGATCGATCCAGAAGAAGTAAATCAGTTAAAAGTGGTCGATGGCTTACAAAGCATAGTTTAAAGTACAGACTATTGTTTCCCAAAGTGTGTTCCGCGGAAGGTGAATAAGTGTTCCGTGAAAATTTATCAAAATTAATAAGCGTGGAATGGTTTTAAATTCTGCGACAAGTTCAAACATGTTTGAAAATCAGGCGCTGCTCATTTTGCGTATGGATTGTGCTATTAAGGCCAGCGCGCGCTGGCCTTGGCTCAGCCGCCCGCAGTTGTCGACATCTCCGAGTGCGAGTGAAGTACGGAGGTGTCTATTCTATGAAACGTGCGGTCACAAGCAAGGTCAATGCGATGCGGCCCGGCACGCTGTAGTGTGCGCTGTCGCATTTTTGCGATGCGATACAGCCTGCTTCGGCGATAGTGTGCGCTTAGTTTTACATTGAATGCGAGACCGATGATACTCGACACTCGAACCAAGGTGTTTCGTTAAAATTTCAGGGTTTTTGACGTGTTCCGTCGTAGGAAAAATTTGGGAAACGCTGGTATAGAAAATCATATTTCATGAGGTTAGAATCGTCAATTAGTGAACATGTTATAAGAGCAGCTAGTTCTCAGTCCTTCGACATTTGTTGGCCTGGTTGGTCGAGTGATTAATGTAGTCACTCTCCGTTCAATAGGCTGCAGGTTCGAATCCCGCTTTCGGCATGGATACCTGTGATTGTCTTCAGACGGGAGATGAAGTTCATCGTCTGATGTGAGACCACCTCCCCGCTTAATGAAGGCCTGAAGTGTCTTGAAAAAGTCCTTTGTTTAGTCTCATACTTTTATCTGCGCGAAAAATAAAGGCAAACAGAATTTTGACACACAAAACTTACAAAGTCGCTTATTCGAAATAATGCAATAGACTTGCGCTTTTAAATGCTTTCTCTGAGAATTAAAAAAAGGTAATTGTTATAGTATTATAGTAAAAAAAGATTTTTTTTTTCTTGAACTGTCTCAGTACACTTAAAGAAATGTTTTTATTATGCATTGACTTTTGGATGTAGTCCAGTTCCTTTAGAATATCCTTTCTTATGGGAGAATATACGGGCGATAGTTATTCGTCGAAAAATCACTGAGTTACTTTAGACTTTAAGTAGAAAGTCCTTTTTTTTCTTTCATACTTATCTAGAAAGACCATGCACCATTTTCCAAGAAATCTAACAATTTAGCACGTAATATTTTCTCTGCAATCCCACAAAGTAAAAAGTAATAGTCATGAAAATACATTCGTTAGTATTACATTCAAAAATGTCTTTGGGAGTGTTTGGACACGTCTAAAACGCTTTTTCATTATCAAATGGCCTTGTTTGGATGTGATATTACTTTAGGATATTTTTTTACCCCATTAAATGCGCTACTCCAAATTAAAATACTTAATTGGTTGCTCAATCATCGCACAAACCAAAAGCTATTTAAAAGGAAGGAAGAAGACGAATTCAATGATGCACAGTCACGTGATCAAAGGAAAAGAAACACATCTATCTTGTGAATCGCTTAAATTCTACAGCACTTTGATCGAAACTAGCCCCAATTTATTTTCTTCGAGTAACAGCAAAGAGTCTGCTTTGGATGTCTTTCGTAGCTCGAATCTCACAACAGGGAAGCAAAGTTTGTGATCATCCTCCAGCAACAGCGTATCGGAATGCACCAGTTGCTCCCAAGCACGGAATCGGAGATTTTTAATTTAAATGTAAATTCTTATCTTTTCAAAATATTTTGTATTTGCTAGTGTCCAGACAGCACACGTAACACGAGTGGTTGGTTTTTCCATTTCTGATCAGTAGAAGTTTGGAGTGGAACCAGTCTTCTCCCCCCCCCCTCCCAATTGATTGAACGTGTTCGACTGGAAGGAAATACTTTTGCTGTCCAACGGCGTAGTAAGGGCAGTAATCTCCCCCTCCCCCCCGCTGCATCCGTATGCAGTGCTGTTGCACACTTTGTGTACAACAAGAATTTTATTGGAACCAAAAAATGTTTCGATGGATGTTAGGGACTTCTTATGATGCTCCTTAACACCTTTTACCTAAGGCTATTTGCTTAAAATCGTGTTTTCTTATCTTAGCCATTTTGTAGAGAATTAAATAACGTGAAAATGAAATATGAATACATTTCCATAACTTTTAAGACATAAATTTAGGACAGTTCCGTGTCTTAAATTTTCGCTCATTTCGAGAGTTGACGAACCTCAAAAATAAATTTCTAAGGAAAAAAACCCGCATTCAACAGATGAAAACGGAACGCCTCTCGTTTGACATCTTAAATTGAAAGTAGAATTCATATATGGATTAGCGGTTTCCATTCAAAAATTAATAAATAAAAATAAAATAAAATCATATTGTTCGACTAATTTTTAAAGGATTTATGCAATCAATATATTGCACGCAATTTGCGTGAGAACAATGTCATGTGACTAATACCTCATTGTTGAGCAATTATAAAATTACTATTTTATAATAATTTAACTATCGGGCCACAAATGAAGAGAAAACATTTTTTTTTTTTTTTCAATTTTGGAGTTTTTTCGTAGCTGCAATTTTTAACTATAGACTTTAACTACTTTTAAACCGGGAACCGAAAGATGTGAGCTTCATCATTTTGTTGTACTTCGTATAAAGTTAAATGGACTCAATGAATTCATAGAAGAGGTCGACACGTGACTTTTGTGAGCCAATGATTTGAAGAGAATCAAAAGTTCATGCAACAGATCGTTACTTCCATTTAACTAAACTAACCCATCTGGATTTCCCATGAAAACATACGTATAATATTGCATCCAAACAGATTCCATCATAAAACCACGGACTCATTCTTTAGATCTTCCAACGTCCTCTACTATCATCGTAAGTGTTAAATTCCAAACGAAAAGATGGTTCATCTGAACAGTAATCAGAACAGCTTGGATCTCTTTTTTAAAGAAAGTGGAACGTATATTAGCTCCAGGGATGAAACTTTTTCTATTTTTTTAAGAGAAATAAAAATCAAATAATGATGAATTTGATCCAGCAAATCACCCTCGCCCAAAAAATTGGCAGAAAAACTACCGCTTTCGGATTTTTAATAGGTACGTTAAGGGGTTAAGTTGACGAGCCAAGAAATTGGCGCTTGTTTTGTAAACTTCTTTGAAAGTTAAAAGTATTTTTTCCCTAACAGCACGAGAGGGTCTTCATACCTTTCACCCATGCAGTAAGTAAGAAGACTTCTGAACGTATATGTCCAAGTGGGTGGAAATAATAAGATACAAGGTCTACTAGGAAAATATTTGTGGGAATTTAAACGCAATTCTTTTTGGTGAGAGAGGACTATGAAGAAAATATGGCCTTCGTGAAAGACTTTTTTCCACATAATAAAAGATAGTTTTTTGTTTATCTAACTGAATTAAAATGGTCCAATTATAGCAAAAAAAAAAAATCACAATTTTAAATCATCTTGATAAAAAAACTATTTTAACCTAAAAAACACCTTTCATCAAGCCATCTTAAATGAAGAAATAATTTATTTTCGAAATATCCTTTCATTTCAAGCGCACACCTATTTTAAACTACAATAAAAGAACGGCAATGCTGTAGCCAATGAAGTTCTAACTGAGGCTTGGCTATTGCTGTTACCCTCCTGCCATGATTAGAGCTTTAATAACTCAATAACACCTTATCCCTACACTGTCCTCTACAGATAACGGGGAATATGAAAAGCATTCTTGCTTCGCCCCTTTAAGCCAGTCCTTATAAGGACTATAAGGACTATTCAGTTGGTTAACTGAATCTCAGAATCGTTGATTTTTATCATATCAGCGCCTGAGAGAAATAGTAGCTGTTGCACAGGTAAGTTACTTCTTTAAACTATCAATAATCTCGGCACAAATGACTTAATCCAAAAACTGGTTAAAAATGTTGCACTTAAGCTGCTTCAAAATTATTAAAAGAAAATCGAATGTCCAGGATACTTAAACAAATAATGATACAGAAGGGGATGACATGATACCAGAGAAGGAAAAAATTGACTTGGTGGTTTCTTCACTCACAGACTTCTAAGAAGTACGTGCGCCTTTCAGAAAAAAAGAATATCATCGGGTCAGTGCCACAGGTGCCAAAAATATGGCATGCTCAGAAATTATGCGGAGTTGATTACAGGTGTTTAAAATGTGGTGAGAACCATCCCCACTAACATCTGCATCAAGCCTAAAACCACACTCACCAACTGCAGTGGCCCTCATCTGGTCAATTTCAAAGAATGCGCCTACTATCGAAAACAGGCTGGCAGTGAAAATAATCAGTCCACCTCTGAACCTCGCACACAACTAAAGGAAGCAGAATTTCTGCAAATTCAAGCAGAATTTATAAAGCATATATTCATCACAAGGACAAAACTTACGCCGAAGTGGCTTTTGCCATATGAAAGCAACGCGAAGGATCAAACACATTCTAACCTGATTGCAGTTATTGCTGCTTCTCTCGCTACCACGCTGCAGGATTTCAGTAAATCAAATCCATCACGGACCTCTACAAAAAAGATTCCTTCAAGAAATGCACTTTATCCTAACAACACTCGCTTATGATTAGAAATAAATTTCTTCCAAACTCCTTTCGAATTGCCGATTGGAATGACAACGGCTTAACCAACAAGACTGGGATTTCAAGAATAATCACAAAGATATAATCCAGATATTATATTAATAAATGAAACTCACCTAAGACCTGCAGATAATCCGAAATTGAGAGGATACCTGCTCTACAGAACTGATAGACTGGATTACAGAGGCACTGCCATTTTCCTCAAAAACTACATTAAGCAAAATTCAATAACCAACCTATCAGTTACAAATTTAGAGATTAAGAGCATTGAAGTATACACCAACACAGCTGTTAAGCTCAAAATCTATGCTGCTTGCAACTCACTAACGAGAAATTTGCTGTCGGCTGATTCAGACGCCATTCTTGGCATCAGAGAGTCCATTATCATCATCGATGTGGATCTGAATTGAAATCACCCAGCTTGGAACAGGAAAACAATCAATAAAAACGGTCGCATTCCATGATTATACAGGGTCAAATTATATTGTAGCGACTGGTCCTACCAAGCCTACTCATCACACTCCTATTGACAGATCTGATGTCTTAGATATTGCCATTGTACAGAACGTTAAATACCAAGACAATCTTCAATCACTGAATGAGTTGTCCTCAGACCGCAAACTTATTTTACTTAAATTGAGCAATCAAGAACAACTATCTCCCTTTCACTCCTTCATAGCTTTGGACAGACTATCAAAAATACTCCCTGAATGCATTGGTCCAATACCCAGCATAAAATCAAAGGAAGAGATTGATAAAGCGATAGAAAACCTCACTAATCAAGTCAACAAAGCACTAGCAGCACTCACCAAATCTACATCTACTTATAAGCCTAACTGTGTTCTAGAAGACATCATGAATAAAATTAGAGAAAAAAATTAAATCAAAAGAAAAGATATCACACATGTGCTCCTCAAGATATGAAATTCCTCATCAAACTGAACAGTTCAGTAAGACAAGCTCTCAAAAATCATAGAAACCAGCAGTGGGAAAATAAAGTATCATCTGTTAACCCTGCAGGTCATTCCATCTGGAAATTTTTTAAGAAATCTCAGAAACAAACGCAAATCTCCACCCCCCCATCCAATTAGATCAGGGTTTAGCACACACACACACTGATGCTAAAAAGAAGCAGAAGCCATAGTACGTAATCTGGAAAAACAGTACAATCCTACATACGAAAATTTAAACGTCAATCATATATATAAAGTTCATCGCCATGTTAGACGTACACTAAAACAACCTGACAATAATTCAAATCTGATTAATCCTACTTCACCAGCAGATATACGTAATTAACATCATTCAGGTATCTCAACAATAAAAAAAGCTCCAAGTCCGGATGGCATTACCAACAAAGTTATCAAATTACTATCCCACAAAGCTATAGTGCATCTTGTTACCATTATAAATGCTATCTTTAGAATGCAATATTTCCCTCCCTTTTGGAAATTGCTGACGTTATTTCGGTTCACAAGCCAGACAAAAACCTTCATTTACCTCAAAATTATCGCCCCCATCACCTGCACCTGCTATCACACCTAGGAAAAATTGCCGAAAAAAATTATCCTCTCCAGATTTCAAGAATCAGTTGACATATTAAATATCGTACAGTATAAACAATTTGGCTTTCGTCGAAATCATAGTACTACCCAAAAAAATTCATCGTCTAATTGAATACATCACTAGGGGATACAACACACCGGTGGGCCGTATTCCTTGACATTGCAAAGGCATTTGACAAAATCTGGCACTAGAGTTTGCTTTATAAACTTATTACTAACACATCATTGAAGATGATACATTTAATCAGATCAATCTCACTAACAGAAAGATGCATGTTAACATATTAAAATTATAACGAGTGCAAAACAAATGCTTGCGAATGATACTAAATGCTCCGTGGTTCGTCAGAAATGATCAGATTCACCGGGACACCAATATTCCATATATCTCCCCATTTCTTCGCACTCGAGCAGTAAAGTTCTTTTCAAAAGCGACTAATCATCCTAATCAGCTGGTACAACAAGCTGCAGCGAGAACGATCTCTACAAGCACAGAAGACCTAAAGCCATTCTACTACCCAATGAGATCGCATAAATCCCTCAGTCCCCACAGGTCGAGCTACATGCTCGTAAAATTTTGGTTATTATTGAAAGGGATTATTAACGCATCTCGGTTACTCGAATAATGGAGGAAGCGAATGGAAACACAAAAGATGGTGAGGAACATTGTGAAGAAGAATTTCAAGCCCGAATGTTACCTAACGAACTTACAAAAGCTCAGCATAACAACCTTAATTTGATTTGTAATAATATTAAACAGCATTTCAACCAATGAATTATGAAGATCAGAAAACAAAACATCTCAGTTGCTAATAGAAAAGGATTGGAAATAGTTTAAGGTGGACTGATTTTCTTGTCAATGAAAAGCTCACGACACTCTGTATAAAAAGTGTTGGGAGATCATCCTTAAATATTAAGACTGAAGTCGTTTGAAAAAGTTCCATGTTTAGCCTCCGACGAAGTTTTTTCCTCCGGATTATCTAATCATTAGCTTACTTACCAATGCTTAATAATGTTTATTGTTATACGGAGGAAGAATAGCACAGAAAACTGCATCTTACCTAATGCAATTCCCTAGATCCAGGTCTCCAATCCCTTAGATAATCAGCATCCTTCACGCAAGTCTCTTACAAGTCCATCGTCTTGTAAACATGATTTCGCTATATGCTTTCAGGACAGTGTCTTTTTCCGGAATGAAAATCCAGAGTTATTTGGAAGGGCAGAAATCCCGACCCCTTCGCATGAGACTGGTAAACTCACCTTCAGTTAAAAAGCAAAATAAAAATACTTTAACTGAAGATAAGATAACCGGTCTCATACCGGGCCTAAAGATATTTCTGAGAAATATTCCTGACGTCCGCAATGAGAATCGAACCAAGATCTTTTCCAATCAAAAACCGTTCTTTCAAATGCTTTATGGAAGCGATCTTATCTTCTACAAATTCAACTCCACCCCATCTGGAGTGAAAAAAAAAACAGGATAATCCCAATAACCCAATGAATTGAAAAAATAAAAACAAATATTTTGACTACTGGATGTTGGTATTGGAATTCGGGATAAGAACACAAGAGTTGAAGAGGGAACATAATGTAAGTTATCACTTCAGAGGTTTTTAGGTGTTGAACCATTAAAAGTAAAAGAAATATTTCTTGGAATAAGTTTTAAAAAAATCATAATACCCACTGATAATATAAATTAACAACGAACCCTTTCATTTTAAGCAACTCGCTACATTACATTCAGGGATGAAACCAAACGATGAGGTCATCGCTCAGTCTCCAAACACTTAAAAGTTTCAAAAATGAGCCTCAAAAAGACAAAGTTGATAGGCAAGATACGTTTAGCGTCTCATCAGGGAATATGCATGGAGTATGCTCGCATCCCTGCAATTTATCACGATGCTCTTGACAGATAGTGCAGTTCAGCGAGAATATCGCATGGTAAATATGAAAATACGTCATGTTTTGATCAAGTTGTTTTATATGCGTTCTTATCAATTTCTTGTGGCTTTATAGAATGCAATACGATACGAAAATGGTTCAAAAATATTTAATTTTTATCAAATGAATACGTGTAGAGTTCATCTCCTTAATTATTAACTAAGGAAATTTGAACTCAGCGATTTAACTCGAATTTCGAAGTTTTTTTCCCTCTTCATTAGTCAGTTAATTCTCAGTGAGAGCCATTTGTTGTTCCATTTCCTTCTCTTTGCAAAAAAAAAAAAAAAAAAAAAAAAAAAAAAAGGTGGACTCAAAATTTCTGGATATTTTTATGAGAATATTTTTATTAATTTTTAAGTTTAACAGTGTATAACGAATACTATTTCTAACAATTTAAGAAAATTCTTTTCTAAGCCATTTAGATGGCTTAGAAAACGTGCTATAGATACAAAGAACTTGACGTTTCCAAATTTTTGACAAGCTATCTATTTCCGTCACTTCTACAAACTGCAAGTTTACTTAAGGTAGTCGATTCGATCTACGGTTTGCTGGTTATGGTCAAAGGGAACTCGTCAGGCAGTAGACTCTCGCTGGTAGAGATATTGCACAGAGATTACTTATCAACCGATAGAAAAGTGACTGCAGAATAATAATGGAAGCGCTGATATTTGACATATTCGCTCCACTCGAACTCCGGCCAGGTATTTCAACCCAATATTGCATACCAACAATGGAAAGGTTTCCATGGTTACGGCTCCACATGATCTTCAACACAACAATCGCGAAGAACGGTTGTGTTAGGATGCGGTACAACAGATCTCATACATCGTTTGAACCGGTTTCACTCATCCTTTCGATTACGTATGCGATCCTTCACTTGGATGCAAACTGGATGTAATTGCGTTCAAAACTATAATGGTAAGAGAAGGGGCTTACAACGAATATTGTAGAAAAGGCTGATAAATGAAAGAAATGAATACTAATGTGATTTTAAATGAGTTAATGAAGACAGTGCTTTTAAAATGACAGAGAATACGTCATCGACTAAAAGATTCATAAACTGAATAGACGCAAAAAAAAAAAAAAAAAAAAAAAAAAAAAAAAAAAAAAATCAACCGCTAAAGTTGATATGCTGCTCACCGGCGATTTAAATAAATTGGGCTCTTTTCGGGCGACTATTTTTTTTTCAAAAATATTGCTGGTAATGTTAATCTATAGCATTTCTGTCCTGTGACCTTTGCCTTAATGTAGCTTAGCGATAACGTAAAAGGAGTTGGCGACGAAAAATCACCCGTACAATTCTTACTTTGCAAAGACTCGTAGATAAAATGAGAAGACCAAAGTGTCTTCCCGTCTAGCATTAATCACGAACAGAAGCGGAAGAAGTGATACTTTTCACAACGTTTTGTCCTCGGTGAATATGTTCGGTGATAAATGGAGCTAACAGAGAGTCTGAATGACATCTGAGAAAGGGCAACCACTTCTCTCCTGTCTTCTATGTTGTGAGGAACCGCAAGAGAAAATGCCATTAATAGAATCGACTACAGTAACAGCAGTAACTATAGAAGCAGTCAACAACTGCAACAACCAATAAAAATAATCCTAATAATTCTTTGGCGAAATGAGAAAACTTACTCCCATTATTGACAAGAGACAAATAGTGAACGCTAGTCCTTGTATTAAGCTGTCTAAAGCAATTTGGTATGCGATTATTTTGATGTAAACACGCATCAATTAGATGAATTTTCTTACAAGTAAAGAAATAGTGAGTTCGTTTTATAATAACTGGAAAACATACTCATAATAATGAATGACTAAAAAAAATAAAATAAATAAAACATTACTGATATAAACGCCGTTTATGTAATAGACATAAACGAAATATAAATAATATAAACGAAAAGTTTATATTAATAATAAACAAAGCAAGATAATTACTGCTTGTTACGACAGTCGTAAAAATTTTATAATAATAATAATAAACAACAGAACAAGTTGACTACTGCTTGTCACTGTTACAACGGCCTGAAAATTACTGAAAATTTTATAGTAATGATAAACAATAGAACAATTATGACTACTTCTTATCATTGTTTTTACGATGGCCACGGAAAATTTATAACAATGATAAACAATAGGGCGATGACTCTTCTTTATCATTGCTCTTATGAGGGACAAGAAAATCTTATAACAACGATAAATAGCCGAATAATGACTTCCTATCACTATTCTATGTCGCGACAATATTATAACAATGATGGTTGCTTATGATTGTCATTCAGTCATATCAATGGCGACAATATGAACATGTTTCTCCTCACTGTTCATCCATATAAATTGCAAATATAATGTTCAAATGTTTGAAGAAATTAGAAAAAGATAGTATCAAGTAAGAGGATTATTTCGGAAAATGCCCCCTAGAGTAGTATATATATAAAAAAAAAAAAAAAAACTGCAAACAGATGCTGAATATTAAAAGTTTCGCCACAAGGTGGCAGAACGCACACCATTATCAATTCAGTAATATTTATATATAATATGCCAATTCAATTAAAATATTTACGGAATGTATTGATCTCATGCTCCTCATTCCGTAGTCTGAAGTGTGTGGTACCGCAATTACATCCTTCTCGTAATTGGGAACGACCTTGACGTTATGGAAGAACGTGAGCTGAACACCATTTCTTGGGATTACTTCGTGCATACTATACGAAACGCCGACCTCATGTGCGCTGTTCAGTTATGTTAAGTACTTGAATGCGGAAATGAAGCGAGCTATTGTGAATAGTATGACGAAGCGACGGCAGACAAAACCGCAAAACGGTACGGTCGGAGTTTCAATTTGGTTCTGGAAATGCATTCGAAATTTTGCTTATTTTAAGATAAATTTCGTTCGATTTCTTTTATCTTGCTTTTTTTTTTCTTTCTTTTATTCCATCTTCGCTTTCTTTCTTAGGCAGTGTCTGTTGGATGTAATGTTGCAACCTTATCGACAGAAGAACACGTCTGAATTCCTATTTTCTATTCGGTATTCTTTAACGTCGTTTCGGCTTTTAGACTTTGAAGTTTTGAACAGTATTGCTCTAACTGGTGAATCAATGGAAGGCTTCGCTAATAGGAAATATTCACCTTCTTCCATCGATAGGTTTACGAAGAAAGTGCACGCTGGAAAGTAGCTATTAATATGTTGGGATCGATCTGCGTGCATTGTTTAAGCTGTCAGATTCTCTCTCTCTCTCTCTCGGCTTCGCTGTTATGTATTATGATTATTATTTGGCACAACACTTTCTTGGAAGAAGGAGCCATGGGAAATGGAGAGTCGAAATATGAGATCTATTGATCCGGATTACATCGGTGGCACATTAGAAAAGGCAACGTTGGCATTCGGCCAGAAGGAGAGAATCTTAAAGCGCAAAAAGGGGAGAAAATAATCAAGTCCCGCTTTCTTTAAATTGCGTCATTAATTAAATCTGTAGATTATTAACTATTCTGTACGCTTTTAAGAGAATATGAATTTAATTTGAAGTAACGCGTGAAAAATAAACAGTTTCGATAATCAAGAAATTCTTGATTTTGAGGATGAAGTTGAGAAATTATCCAAATGTATTCATAATTCGCTGAGTTTTTTGTTTTTTCAAAGAAAAAAGATTTCACGGAAATTAATGTAATTACGTAAATCTTGAATGCTGTTTTTGTGAACTTAATGACTCAATTCCGACTTGAATAAGTCTGTTAAATTAGGCTTAAACGATGCTACCAATTATACAAACTATTATTGATTATTAAACAAAAGTTACAACCTATGCGTCCTGATGATTATTAGTATAATTACCGAAATAACAAACTAGTGGTTTGAATTATTGAGTTTAGAACTGCCTCGCTGTAGAAGATGGTTCTAGTCTAATCTGGGATTGAATTATGCTAAGAAGGTTCAGTATAGCGTATGGCTTCCTTAATCCTTATATCGGGATAACCTCCATATATGTTATGCTACTTATGTTCTGTTTACTTTTATTTCGATATTTAATTA
This sequence comes from Typopeltis vanoorti, assembly GCF_054136105.1. Classification (NCBI taxonomy): domain Eukaryota; kingdom Metazoa; phylum Arthropoda; class Arachnida; order Uropygi; family Thelyphonidae; genus Typopeltis; species Typopeltis vanoorti. The sequence continues at coordinate 81,722,311 of NC_143557.1, forward strand.
AGAGGGGGAGGTGAAGGGGTCGCGCATACATTGTAGCATAGTGTAGAGGGAATCATTAGCTAGCTATTGACCATTTTACTTTCGCCGTGTTGTCGTTTGCTGTCTTCCACGAATAGTTTATACTGCATGCTGTGATACGTACTACACAATCCTAAACGATTTCATGTGTTTCTGTTTAAAAAGAGAATTCTGATTAAACGTTAATCCGAATTCTCAGATATATTACAGATATTCTGAGTTTCTATTTGGTCTGAGGAATCTCATTAAGTTCGAAACTGCATGGTCGGTTGAATCTTTAATGAAAAATAAATATAATCTTACGAAGAAATAAGTTTAATCAGTGGAATACCAAATCAACTCAAATCAAAAAAAGTCATGTAAGCTCCGAAGTTCTTTCAAAACTCCTTTGCCGTTCAGAATATGAACGCTGATTGACCTATCTGGTATGAAGGGTGAATATTTTTAGCTTTTTTTTAAATAAAATGAAACTGAGAATGTAATTCATCAGCTGAAAGAATTTCTATTCTCACTAACGACATCGCACCACCTCAGGAGGGTCGGTCAGTCGATGTTCTTTGGCTGGAAAGAGCTGGGTTCGAGTCCCGTCTAGGATCAAAGAACCTTCATAAGAGCTTTTCCACTCATGCTGAGTTATGAGCCAAGTTATTTGGTCATAGAATGTCATTGAGACTAACATCAACGAATGTAGTGAACCTACTGGTGCCGGGAAAGAGAGTAGTTTCAGAATTTGCTAAAAAAAAGATGCGAATTACTTAATTTAATATGCGGTTATTAGCATATTAAATGAAGAATTAAATTTCATAGACATGCTAAGCGAACTTTGGTAAGTAATAAATTTTTATCTCTCGATTACCAGTTATCTCGTTAACAGAAGCATCAGGGTATGCATTTGTTTTCTAATAAACTGCAACTTCTCTTGTAAGTTAAAACTATGACATGATGACTTCATTACGTTCATTCAATTTAATATTTGTGATTTTTACAGATTATAGAGCGATTTGCAGTGGCGACTCGTGGCTTGAAATCGTGGGGGTGCTGCAACTTTCGAAATATATGTACACACTGTAAGTAGTGTATACGTGTTTGGATAAAATATCAAAATTATGGTAAAATTAAAAAAAAAAAAATTAAACCTGAAAAAATATTGTTTATTATCGATAAAATTATATAGGTTGGTATAATTCAAAATTACTTAAAAATTCTGAGGTCATAATTGTCAATAACCCCAATAATGTTCTAAAATAAAAACCATAACAAATGTTATGGCTTTAACTGTAATGTCCAAATATTTAAAGAGACGGAGTAAACACGATGAGCACTACGAACACTCTACTACTGGCGCAAACTGCATATAAACAACAGTGGAACTGCGCGACGGACAGTGCCGCATTACGCTAATAATTCGTATCTCACTATGACGTGTATATGCATGCGCGCGTAGCAATATGACACTGTGGTAAACACATTGCCGCTAGCGTCCTTCGCCCTCCTAAGTGCTACAAGATGGATTTTTTATTATCTTTTATACAAAATAAGAGAATTGTATAGGATTGTTGACGATAAAATTAAATATTACAAGCAAATGTAAATAAATTAATTAATATATTTATATCTCGAGAAAAATTGGAGCTCCGCAGTGCCTATGCACGAGCCGCCCCCTGGTGATTTATAATCTGAGTTATAAAAGTGGTGAGATATAAAAGTTAAGGTATAACATTTGCTTTTTCGGACTCTGGTATATATTTAATTCATGTAGAATGCTGTTATTGGAGTATCGCCTTTATTTTCTCTCCCAGAATGCCAATAATTTTCAATTTAAAGATCGAAACCGATCTTCAATTTTAACGACCGATCATCCAATTAAAAAAGGAAGCTGACGTTCAATTTTAAAAATCCGCAAATGCAATGTTTTATTTTCCAGGAGACACTTCTCCAAGACAAATGAGTTCACGCCGATTCTGCGTCAGACAGTTATCGCCGCCATTCTAATGCGCATTAATAATCGAAACATTTTTTTTTTTCTTTCACGAGGATCTGTTATTGACACCGAGTGCCGCATCTCCCATGCACGAGATTGATATCGACAACTTGTACATCCCCAAACTTTATTCTAGATTCCCCCTTTTAATAAATGATAACCGAGAGTGGTGAGATAATTACAGTGAACTTCGTTTGAACGCTGCGGGATGAAAGATGTCGTGAAAGGTGGGATGTCAGGCTTTACGGAGGCGATAACCGACATTCACATCTGGAAAGAGAAAGTTACTGGAAGTCGCAATCGAGTATATGCGATTATGTCGCAAGAGCAGAAGGGGGGGGGGAAGAATGTGCGGTAGATTGAAAGAAAATGAAAGATTAATAATTCAAGAGAGAAAAAACAATAAAAATCTTATTATTTCAATTTTAATTTTTACAGAAGAAGCGAATCACGTGTTGCATTAGGACTTGCAAAGACTTTTTGGGAATAATTCCTGTCCCTTAGTAAAGGATGTTATTCGAGAATGCATTGCGTGCATACACTATACGTATAATATTCAAGCATTCTCACGAAAGAGAGAAAGAATAAATTAACAATATGATCACATTCCACTCTATAAATCATTAAGTCACTTCTATTTATTTTTACTAATAAATGTCATGATTACAATTACTGGTTTGAGTTATTTTAAGACTATTAATCATTTTTAACGAAGTAAAAGTAAAGCAAAATTTACTTTACGATTTTTTAATCCTTAACTCTGCAGTGTTTAATTTTATGTTTAACTTAGAAATCCGTTAAAAACTTATCCTTAGCGTATACCTCTGAAATCACAAGTTAGACTGTAGATTTCGAGTAGAATAAAAAGTACTTGTTAAAACTGTATTTAAATGATGGTCTGTCGTTTCGGGGCAACAGTGATTAAGAAAGACTATTTCGATTAACAGAAGAGGGGGAAAGACCAATGAAGAACGGAAAACTACGTTGCTATGTTTTAAGCTGAGGGAGGATGTTTTGAGGGAAATCCGATCACCAAGAGCAACAATTACCTGCATGCTCGGGTTAAAATTCATCCCAAAAATTAATTGCTACGCACTTTGTTCAATCGGATTTTAATTTAATTATCCTGGATGCGAATGAAATGATTGTGTAACCAAATCGTGAAATATATTTCACTTAGATGGTATTCGTCAGAGTTAAACCAATGTACAACTACCTTAGTTAAGAGGGGGGGGGGGGGGAGTGGGCTTCTCGCAAGAAACTGCACGACGAAGATACGCCCGACAAGTATTTTGAAGAGTCACTATCTTCAAAAACTTATAGACTGTGTAGTAACTTTATGCGACTTAAATGCAAATATGACTGGTGCTACGGCAAACATGTTATTTCTGTTAACTGTGTTCTCCGGCAGGTTTGCCTATTTGGAGAAGAAACGCTGCCATCTCATATGAGTTACTAACTCATCTTCAACTGAAAAAGCTTTATTATTATTATTATTTCGTGACACCTCCAAGGAGTCCAAAGACTCGTCGAGGGAAGGCACCTACTCAACAATTCTCCTTCTCCATCACCTACATCAATGCCATCTACTATCCACCATCAATACACTAGTACTTCTCTTTGTAAATTGCGTGTGTCCTCGATTTGTCTGCATGCGGGATAAAAAAAAAACGAGTTTTTAGGCGAAAAACCCTGCTACCCCCGTATGAGATCGGCTAACTCACTTTTAATTGAAAAAACCCATATTAAAATTCCTCCTGTAACGACGAGAATCGAACCCAGGCCTTTTCCAATCGAAGGACACAACGTACCGTCATTCTTCCAATTGCGCTACGGAGGCGCCGTTTCTTAGGCGGATTCGAACCCAGATTTTTCCAACAAATGTCGAAGTAATGCCAATTACTTCGACATTTGCTGTTTGCAAAGAGAAACTAGATGATACATTTGCTGGATTTCGCAGCAAGAGAAAAAGGAATGGACAGACAGCAATTTAAACGAATCTTATCACTCGTCAAAGTTCGTCATCGAACACCTTCAGAAAGCGAACAGAAGAAAGTGGTAAGTTCCAAATATAAAATGAAGTTACATTATGCAACGGCTTGAAAGATTTGAACAAGGTATTGATGTGCTACATAAGCATCTTCCGACACACTCAAGTCACAGTTTCTTTCCTTCCCAGGCTGCTGGAGTTATTGAATGAAAAATACGAATGAATAACACCCAATAATTAAAAACGATGATGGATTGAAGAAGAAATCAGTCACAGCCGTATAAAAGAGACTTGAACTCGAAAGGAGGAGGATCCTGTAAAAACGGATGCAAAAATCGCTGTAAGTTACTAGCAGAAGATTTAAATTTCCGGAGAATCAAAATTAAAATAATCGTTTTAAACTGAGGAAAAAGCTTAAAGAAAGTACAAAAAAAATGGTTGAAAACTTCGCATCAGCTTTGCTGGATCAAAATATACGTGTAGAAAACAAGGGGAGTAAAAAACAGAAAGAGAGAACAGCTTTGGAGATTGGCACAAAATATTTGTTGATCTTGAATCAGCAAATTTCTGAGCGGTGATCAAATAGCACACTCCTGATCTCCTGATGTCCCTAGTTTTCAAACTTGGGACGTCAGGAGAGCGCATTATGTGCATGTTTAACGCCCCTTTTGCCTATTCTTGAGGGAAAAGTTCTTCCGTCTAAAATGGGCTACATGGATGGATTACAGATGGGTAGTGTTTCCACTTTGTAACCATCAGCATGGTCACTGGGTACAATTCTTTTAACGTATTGGCTTCCAACTCTTTATGAGTGGGATTATCATAAAAATAATTGCCAATGCCTGAAAAACATTTAAATAAAAAATAAATAAACTTATTCTATGACAATGTCATATAGGTTAACAACTTAACTTTTCGTGGGCGAAAAAAAAAAATTTTTCCTTTACAAATAGTGCAGAATGATGTCTCTCAATTATCGTTGCAGACTGATCGTTGTTCCACGTGCGAAACTGAATTAAAGAGAACGTAACTTTCCCCTGAAGAGAGAGAAAAAATAAGACAAGGAAATACTTCGCATTCAGAAGGCCAGAGAGCACAGTTTCAAACTTGAGAACTGTTTGCATAGGCAGAAATAAACGTAACAGCCTTCTAATAATGAACTCTGAAACTCTTAAATTTCCAAGAAAGAAAGAAAGAGAGAGAGAGAGAGAGAGAGAGAGAGACGTTTAAATACAACTTCGCACCTAAACAAACATTACATTCTACGAAAAAAGACTTCACAGAATGAGTTAGCAATTTTCTGGTGCAACAGTATAACTTTACCCCTTAAATATCGATCCCAAGTTCTCACAGAACAGATATCCTCGAATTACGTTTCGTATTTGTATTTCGAACAAGCAATCCTATTTTTTTTACGCGCACACAAAGCTCTGGGCTTCATTTCCGCCAAATCGAGAACAACCATCTCTCTGTATATCAAAATACGAAACATAATTTCCAGAAAAAATGAAGGCCGACTTATTTCCAGAAGGAAATAAGTCGCCCTTCATTTCTCCCAGAGAGAGAGAGAGAGAGAGAGAGAGAGAGAGAGAGGCGAGCATGGGATATCATTTAAAAGGAAAAATAAATAAGATGTGGTAACGTAAGCAAATTATAGCATGTAAAACACAAGACTTTTTTAACAGTACAATAAAATATTCCCCATATCATTAAGCATGCAGTTGTTATTATCCATAATAATACTCAGAAGGAAGCAAGGGAGGGGCATCAGGGTATCGTAGAAACCTAACATGAATGACTTACAGAGGCAGGTAGAGGGTGCACACATCTTTTCCGTTTAAAATCTGGTTTATCTTTTCCTCTACGTGAAAATACATTTTATTCAGCCGGCTGTAATGATTCCTAGAAGAGGTAGTGGGCAATTTGTTGTGAGAGGGCGTTCTGTTGTTTTCTTTCGATAAAGGGTAATATCCAATAAAATCTTTTAAACACTCGAGTATCTCCAAATTTTTTTTATTTTCACAAGCTTCGGTACACTAGACAGTGACCTTTCCACCAAATGCTGATCAAAAGACCACAAGTTGTTTAGTGTTCATTCTTCGACCAAAATACTACTCAATATGGAAGTTGGATTATGCTGGTTAAGTCGTCAACTCATCTGAAAGATACTCTATAGGGATATCTTCGGGAAAATATCCCTTCACATTGGGTATCTTCTGCTCGCTAGCCTGAAGTGTTGTCTTTTCCTTCAAGCTATATTTAATTAGCTTTCCTTTTATACATTACTTTAGCACGTTGAACACATATTGACAGTTGACACATACTCAACTGAGTCAACTCCACAAACCTGTCATAGTTAACAGTCATAATGATACACCCTAATACGAGTATATAAGGTTTTCCTGGTAGTTGCTATACCTAAATCTGATTTCAAACATACACATCATGATTCGTCGCTTCATACCGTACAGTCAACAAGATCTACAGCATGAAAATTAAAAAGAATTGTATGGGATTGGTGAAAATCAACAGCCTTTCATTGAAAGCGAGGTTAGAGAGTTAAGTACACTCACGAGCCAAAACATTATGATCGCCCAGACTGCACCAGTTGGCCGGAAACAGGCTAGTGGTGCCGTTATACTAGTATGGGATTGACCATAGACATCACTGAATCTTTTAATCTCCACTGAACACATCGTGACCCCTAATTCGCACGGGGATTGTTTCGGATCATGAATTGCCTACGTGGTGACAATGTGGCCCGGCGGATCCGGACTCTTTCAGCAAGAAAAATACCTCTTGTCACAAGACTCGCAGTTGTGCAAGCATGGTTCGAAGCGCATATCCAATGATTCACGGTGCTCCCGTGAATTCTCTTGATTTGAATCATATCAACATTTCTGGAATCATGTGGAACACAGCATTCACCGGTTGAAGCTAATGGCTCGCTCGATCGCAGATCTCCGAACGTTATTCTGTCTGGTTAGTCCAAATATCTCAGGATACCTTCTATGGTCTATTGGAGTCAATGTCAAGATGAAAATAAGCAGTTATATCGGCTAAAGAAGGCCCAACATGTTGACCAATACGAGTCTACAAGAATACCTCGATGGAAATAGGTTAACTCTAAGGCATGTTGGAGCTAACAACGCATTTGGTGTTGCCTTTATACTTTGATGTGTTGCGTAGTTTCTCATTAGTACAGTACTCAAGAAGTATGGAAGTGTTCAAGTATTTATTGCGGTCTAGTGTATATTGTTTCAGTGTACAGAGAATGCACGCATGTGTGTGTTTGGGATTGGGGATTTTAATCCCAGAAAGCTACCATATTACAATCTTGTTAATTACTGTTCTTCTGTCTTTATCAACAATTCCACAGACCTACCTTTAAAAAGGATATGAACTCTCTGTGGGGAAAAAAAAAATCATTTTTCAGCGGGTCTGTTAACCCGAGAGAGAGAGAGAGAGAGAGAGAGAGAGAGAGAGAGAGAGATCGCTGTTTGTTAAATATTTTAACATATTTTATTATATTGCAGCATGTATTAACATGCCAGGATAATACGCTAGACTGAAAATCAGCGAAACATAGCTAATTCACGGAATTTTTAGCTGCTACTATACGAGCTTTCATACTTTTTTATGTCTTCCTTTTTCGTATTTTTTTTATTCATTCATAAAAACTTTCATATCTAAGATTAAGAAAAAAAAAAGTTTAACACAATTTCAGTGAAGATAGTTGCAAATTTTTCATTCGTAGTTAACGACGAAAAATTATTACGACTTCCTTACTTACTCTATTTTTTTTGTAATTGAATTCAGAAAGGAAAATTATTTTTTGTAAATTTTCGGCGTAGAAATTAAACTTCGTAATTATTCCTGGAAACAATAAAATTAATCAAGCCGAAAATGAGTCCACTGTCTTCAGTAAATAAAGGCGCTGCATTCCAGCTTGCCGTGCTATTAAAGATTAATTGTGTGTTGCAATGATGTCTAATCCGGTTAGCAGTCACTTCGTGATATGAAGACATTACGTTCATGGAAGATAATGCTGCCACCTATTGGTTTACACAAATTATTTGCTGACGTAAATTGTCGTCTGCATTTAATTTTCATTTTGTGTTTTTAATAATCAAAAACATTACGCGATAAACATAGGTAGCCACTATTTAATTCAGTGGATCCAAACACGGATATTATCCTCTTCAGTAGTCTTGTAACCAGATATACAGTTAATCACAAGGTATTTATAAATTTAGATTTAATTGCAATTTGTTTTTCCGTGTACATGGCACTACAGTATGCTTCCTACATGCAACAATTATCAACTCTTGTAATAGAACGTCATGCAGCAAGAGAAAGAAATGGCTACCATTTAATTTGGAAGTTTGCCAACTGTGAGATAATTTGCTACCACATATTAAAACACATTACACAAGTGTTTAACCTTACGTAGAAGATCGCAAAATGTTATATTCGTGCAAATCTAACGCTTTCTAATGGTTTGTTGGAAAATGTAAAGCAAAATAGCATTCCATAGAATTATTCACTTTTTATGTAATTTTACTTAATGTAAACAATATTCTACGTCAGTTTATTTACCTTAATATCTGTGACGCCTTAATTTGAATAATAAATAACTACTGTATATAAAAACATAATTATTGCAATTAATCAGGCGAATGCTGGTCTTGAAATTCACGCTTGTTCTTGTTGTCATTCAGGGAGTGAGAGGTGTTATTGTGAGTCTGATTAGCGGAATAATGATATTACTGACTATTTAAAACTGTATATTTAGAAATTTATGTACATTTAATCATACAAATACAACATTTATTTTACAAATGATATTCTATCTTTTTCAATTTAGCTACTTGAATACAAATTCTACCCTACGGTACTTCTTTATGAGCTGGTCAATAACATCGTCATGAAAAGTTGGTTGTAACTCAATTTTCCCAAGCAACACGCACACTTGTAAAGGCTGGAGCTACGTTCACTGCGTATGGCCAGTGGTGAGCTATAAGGGAGTCGCGGGGGCTCGCGCGAGCCCTTTGTTAAATTTTTCTCAAATTTTCCCTTGTTCTTCTTGTTTACTTTATTTTTTTTTTTTTGAAACACATTAAGCGACAAACTCATACGGTAACCTGACAAAAATTAGTCTATTCGGCAGTGTATAGATTATTTGGAATTATGGTTTCAACTCCTTTATAACGAATGCCCCCAACTTTTGAAAATAAAATATGCGCATGCGCCATCTTTACCCTTCTCCCTTCTGATAGAAAGATATGGAAAAACCAGTAGCCAATCAAATGTTTTATAAAAGATTGTAAAAGATTTCATTCTTATTATATTTTGATAGTTAAAAAATGTTTTTCTTATGTATGATAAATTAACACAGTTGATTGTGTGCAAATATTTCATCTTTAGATCATGAAATATTTGTTTAAAAATGATAGCCTTTAGAGGTTGATTGTTCTCTAATACTTCTTGATTGGAATTTGTACACAAGCTGTATTAATAAAAGTTTTTGTGTGAAATACGACTTTTTTTTTTTTTTTTTTTTTTTTGCTCGACGATGCGAGCCCTTTGTTAAAATTTCCATGGCTCACCACTGCGTATGGCCCGTGTCTAAGCAACAAGTGAGATGACGTGAAGGGAGCGGAAATGGATATGCGCAAGCATGAAATCACAGTGCTGCGGCGAGCACCTGAAAGCTCCCGCAACCGAGCAAGCCAAGGTAGCTTTGACTGGACGAGCGAGCATCGGCCTTTGATACACAACAACGCAAAGCTCAATTCTTGCCGCGCAAGCTTAAGACGTGTTCTGTCTACAAAAATAAAAGCCTAAATGGAATGCTTATAAATGCATGCATTTATTAACAAATAAATATTACTTCTTTCTCAATTAATGAGCTTGCGCAGCAAGCATGGAGAATTCGCCCCTGCAATTAATCTTTTACATGTGTGTTCTTAGAAATATATTTTGATGGGTCTATTGGAATTTCTGCGTCTATTAAAATTTTGATGATACCCTTTGGTGTGAATGTTGTATAATTTTACAAAAATAAAGTCATGATTTTCCTAATAGAAATCAAGTAATACTTGAAGGAATTCTTAAAATCAAAATTAATCTTCAAACGCCTTTCTTTCTCAAACAGGAGCATGCAGAAGTTTTTCGTTCTAACTTTTTGTAAATTGGTACCCAACTAGGCTCCACCATTAGTAGCCACGATAGTGGATTTAGGACTACCGATGATTTCAAAATTCCGGGATGAGAGTACAGCAGATAACTGCGAATACGATTGGTATAATTTACTGCTTGCAAGTTTTATGATCGATTTTTTTGAAAAAGTCTAGAAAAAAGCTTAACATTTAATTATTTTAGCGATCAATCTTAAGTTGCCTGTTTTCTAAGCCGTGTAATAAATTAGAAAATGTAAACACAGAATGACTGATGATTTAATTATTCTCTGTCAGTACTTTCTATAAACAAGAAAGACTTTCAAAGATGTTTCGATGGACCTTGAAAAGTGAAAATGAAGTATATTTGCATGAATTGATTTATGCTGACTTGAAGTTCAAATTAGGATTTATATTTATTTTATTTTACTCATTTATTTTTGCCATTTTATTCTACGTTCATTGTTAGAGTGTACTGACTAACAACCACTTGATAGGATCTTGGACTCGCAAGGCTTATATTTTCTATTTTTTTCCCTTAAAATTTATTGATCTTAAAAACGTTATATTAGAAATATTGAATATTTATCGTGAGATTTTTTTTATTCTGCCTTCTAAAAAGCTACTGCTGATTTAAGAAAAAAATATTGAATAACTTATTGCTGAAGTTGAAAATTACTATTATTCACGTAAACCATTTACAACTGCTTAGCGGAAATTCTTCAAATGTCTCATTCAGTGAATCTGAAATCTATGTTCGAATATTGATCGCCTTCATTGCTTTATTGATTCAAGTGGTTCGTCTTTCATTTTCAGGTTTAGGTATAAGGAAATTCTTGAAATAACATACATTGAATTAATAATGATCAATAACCGAGTGGAAAGCTTAAAACATTGGCAAATGAATTGTTAATAAGTTATGATTTTCCATTGTATTGTCAGACGTGATAGAAGGCCTTTCAGCTTACTTTTGGTCTTCGATAAACTATTTGCCTTTACCGCCATCTGTTATCAAATGTGGGAAACTTAAAACTTTAATTTCGTAGCTGCGTTATAATAATTAAAGATGTAAAAAATGAATTTTGAATGAACACAAAAATAAATTTAATAAAGCTTGTTAGCATTGAAATTAATCAACCGCCTCTACATTCAGAATTATAGTTTTGAAATTTAGATTACCATCAAAACCTGCTAACTTTTTTTAAAAAAACTAATTATATTATTATTATTATCTCTCTCTCACACACACACAAAGATTAAGGGATACATTAACGGATTAATTTTGGGTTAATTTCAGTAACTAAATGAAAACATGTTATAATTAGGGATAAAAAAATAAATAATTAAAACTTTTGAAAAATCAAAAAGTGGTTTCTTGTAATTCTTGTAATTTCGGCTTGAATTTCTGTAAAATTTAGAGTTTTTTTTTTTTTTTTTTTGTCTTAGCCGACTGCTGTTAATTAATATATGCATATTATTACAGAAAGTAATGTTTTCGTCTAGAAATTAAAACAGAGTGATCCTTAAAGATGTCATTTTCTTTAAGATTCCCCCTCCGTCAGTTAAAGTATCACAAAACTACGGACTATTCCATATGAAATCCATAAAAAGTGGTTCTGTGGTCTGCCTGGTTGATCAAGTGGTTGGCGTATGCGCTTTCCCACCAAAAGGCTGCAGGTTCGAATCCGACCATGAGCATGGATGTTTGTGATTGTCTGTGGAAATGCTAGTGGTGGTGCTGGTGGGCAGTAGAGGCAGTTGCAGTTCGTTGCCAAAATTCTCGTTATCCTTTAGTGTACAAAAGGTGTGTAGAAATGAACTCGGCTACCAACAATAGCGGAGGGTTGGAGAACGGCTGCCTAATGATTTTTGAAACTTGAAGCGAAAAGAGTTCTGCCTACTCCTACTCACCCCATCTGGGAGTTAAAAAAGCCAAAAGCAGGATCTATTTCTAAGGAAATATATTTTTCTACTGAAACTTCATAACAAGCAATGAGAACACAATTTGAATTGAATGAAACGAATTCTTTCCGAAGCAGTTCAAACTTCTTCATCAACGGAGATGCTTCAGTGTTGCAGTAAACCGGAGCAATATTAAGATCTTGTCTTGTAGTAGTGACATTACTGTTGTCTTAAAATACAATAAATGATGCAGAAACTTAAACATAAAAGGGTGTCATAGTTTATTGTATTAGGATAAAACATCTAATAACACGATACCATATCAATCGTGTGTTCTTCGGGTGGTTTGTCTTTCTGTGAGGTGAATAACAGTCCCACCTCATGTTCAGCTGAAAAATTGTTCTTACTCAGAAAAAAGGATAATGCACACAAAAGAAACGAAATTAAAAAAAAAAAAACTTGATGTGTTGGATATATTTCGGTTAGATGGATATTCTACCTTTAAAATCATGTTAAAATATCAATCACGTTAAATTCTGTGTTGGTACTGCAAGTGGCAAAGCGGACTACATTCGGTAAGTGTCCGTTCAATCCACAAATAACCCAATTAGTGACACGATTTTCACTTACCAAAAAAGAAGTGAGAAATAAAATTACGTCAACACTTTCATACTTTCGTTCGCACAGCAAAATTAATAAACGAAAGACGTCATTTTGTATTTAATGAATGACATAATTCTTGTGGTCTGTCCCTTAAATTACTGCCAGTGTGCACACATACGGTTGTGTGTACACAACCGACTTCTTCACTTACAGCTTTGCTTTCCCCTATAACGAATGCAGTAATGAGTTCTGCTCTTCACTGAGTTACTTCGTTCCACCCACTAGGCTATCTCGCGACTCTCCGTAATTATTACCTTGCTTTTCATAGGTTCAGAATTAGAGCCTTTATGACCCAACAATAATTTGAAGTTAATCGACACGAGTGCTCCACCCCTCACTACGTGTACACAAAAGACTATTTCCCCCCTTTATTCTCTCATAAATACCACGATACGCTAAGGTTAAAAGACAACCCCATCTGCACAACCGAGCATCTCGTTGCTTTAGAAGCCTTAGGTTAACTTTAAATAATCCTTTTTTTTTTTTTTTTTTTCCCCTTTTCTTCTCTCACGGCAACAGAGTCGGGGAGATTGGCTTTGTGCCAAGAGAAAATGGAGTGTGCTTGCGTAGTGACTTTTTTTTTTACTCCCCTTTTTTTACGTTTTCTTTTTTTTCATCCGCCTTGTTATGTTCCTTCAAGAATATCCTATTTCTTGCTCGCCACTCCGAGAACAACACTATCAGGGACTGCTGTGCACGTTCGTCGAAGACGTCCCAGTTTTGCAATAGGATTCCAGCTATGCCATACATCACTGATGACTCGATACATCCAAAACCAACTTTTCTATCATCTTACAGGAATCCAGAGCGAATATGTGATGGAGAAATAAGAGCGTTTCCATAATCAGAGTATGATGTCAGTCATGTTTATTACGATTTTTTTACATCACGCTAAAGAAGTGCTCAAGAAATAACGAAACAGAAAAACTCCGAAACACACTACGCGATGTTCAATCTGTTTTTATAAACAAAGACATGATCAAGTATTTGTGTACAGTTCATTTTACGAAACCGCGCATCCAATTTAAATTTCGTTCCAAAATATGTTTAGAAAAAACAGTGAAACGCCTACAAGAATCCATTCGTTGCAGGCTTTGGCGAATGCAGCTGCTCGCTTACCGATCGAGAATATTGAAAATATTCCTGATTGATGAGATGTTGCACTGGCGGTCGAAAAATCTTGTCGCCTTGCCTTACTACGAAACTTTTCTCTGCATGAAATGGCGAGCATCAAGATGAAACGGAAGAAAAGGGGGAGAGGGTTTGTGTGGCGCGTTCGATAAGATTCTGCGATGAAAAGAACGGAATTCGAATGCTGTCAATGATAATCCCTACTGAAGAAATTGACCTTCAAACATCCCAACTTGATATGAACGATGGAAAATTACGAATGATAAGAATTACGCGAGATCATGATGATAACAGACGTAAATTACAGCTTTATAATTTGTAATTAACCATTCTTTTTGCTAAAGAAGATATTTTGAAAAATACTTAAATATTGTAAGCGGCACTTTAGCTACACTTTGTATCATTTTGTGTCTGCCGCGTGGATTTACGGAACACTGAATTTCATCTGGCCCCAAAATGAAAAATATTCATTGGAGCAAATATTTTCAGGTTTTTGTGTAATAACAGTGCCATCAAAGTTGTCCCCCGACCCCTAAAAATCTCAACGCATAAGCGGTGAATCTCATGAGCCGATACACTTGGCTCCTGCCAGCTAGTTTTCCAAATAACGATGTCAGTAAATTAAAAATTCCTTAATGACTTTCTTAATTAAAATTCACAGATTAATTTCAGAGAAAATTGCTGATTGTGAGCTAGTAATAGTGGAAAATTAACTGTGGTAGACTCTCATTGTTGTATTCTCGTTGTATTCTGATTTAATGATGCACAGATATAGATGGCGCTGTGCCCAAGTATAGATATTAACTTCCTGGGTTGTCCTTTTCATATTTCTTCTTGCTTAAAGTAACTTTGCTTATTATATTTTGTATTATTCTAAATATTAGAGGTTTGCGGGTAGTTTTGTGGAAATTTTTTGCACCATAATAGTAGACTGCCAGAAGAATGATGTTATAAGTTCGTTTCTAATCGCCGACTAGAGGAGCTTTTTCTAGATTTTTTCCAGCAGGATTCCTAGTTCGTCGAGATCTGGCAGAATCAAATTGGGTTTTACTCCGTAAAATTGGTGTTTTAACCCCACGTCTCAGAATAAAAAAAAAAATCAGCGTTTCAACTCACACCATTTCAAACAACAGTATTACTGTTAGGATCAAAAGATATGGCACAGTTGTCTGCGTATAGTCTCTTCCCGATTCTCTGAAAATCATCGGTAAGCATAAGCTCGGTTATCGTTGAAGGTTAAGGATCGGACCGGGTTCCCACTAATTTTTCGAAAAGTTAAAATAGGTGGAATTCCTTTAGTCTTTTAGGGAATAGAGGACGTTACAGGTTTATTTATGCATGAATACTATCTTATGTCATTAGGCGTGTTCGCCAAGAAAGGTTGTAAACCTACAATACGTTAGTAACATAGGCAAAGTAAGGATTTTCCTTTTTTTTATTAATTTTATTTATTAAATAATCCCAAAACTCCCCTAGATCGAACATGAAAGTTTGTTAAGCCACTTCAGACCTTCAATAAGCGTTCTGGTGGTCTCCCATCTGGCAATGAAATTCATCTCCCACCTAAAGACAAATCACAAACATTCAACGCAGGCGCGATTCGAACCTGCAGCCTGTTGGTTATGTGTAAGGTCGGATACGCTATTCCACTCGGCTAATTGATCGTAACCTAAGAATATGATGATCAATATCGCACTAATATTTGTACCTTTCGTTTATTAAACAAAATGTCCTAAAATCGCGACTCTCTTTGATCAATGCCGACATCCATGATTCCAATGCTGTAAATCATTGGTTCTTAACCGGTGTCCCCCCCCCTCCTTTAACACTCGTGTTCCACAAACCGGTTACAAGTGTTCCGCCGGTGAAAGATGTCACGTGACACAGTTCTGAGTGTAATTGATTACTCTGATCCTAACAACTGAAGACTGCTTTGCGCGTTTACTTCTAAACCGATTGAATATCGTTTATAGGTACTATTTTTTTAATGTGTAAAAATTTAACAATATTAGAAGAAAATATTTTAAGTTATCTTCCTTCCTTAAATACACATAATTATGACTGGAAACGAAATCCATTTGGCACAGTTAATATATCGAGTTGTGAATTTTCGTTACAAGAAGAAGAACAATTAGTTACCTTGTCAACGGATCGTACTCTGAAAATAGAATTCTTTGAAATAACTCTTGAGGAATTTTGGATTTTTGTCCAAGCCGAATATCCAGCTCTCCTTCACAAGGGCACTGAAAATTTTGTTACAATTTTCAACGTCATATTTGTGTGAGCTCGATTTCTCAATATTAACCGTTATAAAAACTGAAAAGCGTGAAAGACGTACTAATATAGACAAAGAGATATGGGTAGCTATATCATATATTAGACCTGACATTGCTGAAATCTGCAAAAGCCGACAAGCTCAAGTATCGTATTAAAATAAATTCCATTTTTATAAAAGGAAAGTCCATGCATATTTTTATTGTTAGCTTTATGAACACCGTTTTGGTGTTCCCCAAATTTTTCTTATAATCCAAAGTGTTCCGTGACTTCGAAAAGGTTAAGAACCAATGCTGTAAATTATACGATATGACACTTGTTCTTAATCAAAGGGAAAAAAATGAATCCATAGAATTTCTGCACACGTGAGAATGTTCAGCGGGGATGCCAGAAACACTATAAATTATCTAAAAAAAAAAAAAAAAATTAGCACGAAGTGCCAACATTTCGCATGATTTATATTTTACGGTAGTCTTCCAGCTATACATCACTTTCTCCCGTATTTCAAATGCAGACATTCGGAAAACATTTTAAAAAGTATTTTATATTATTCACAAACCATTTAAATAGACAAACACAAATTTAGAATTATATTTTCGAGAAAAGGCGAAGCCATCGGAACTGAGCTTTTCCTTATTTAAAATTTTCCCAATTAGTAGTTGACAATTTTGGTATAAAAACTACTTGCATCGAGTAGTTTCCTACTGAAACAATCATGAATATATTTTTAATATTTCAACTAATATTGTTTAATATCGATTGGAGAAAAACCTTTAGCAAACATAATTTTATTTGTTAATCGGGTTGAGAATTACTGTTGATGACGTCGGAAGTTGCCTCCCAAGCATTTTTTTTGATTCAAGTCACGAGCGATAAATGTATCTGACTACGAGAAAGTTTTTTTTTTTTGTGTGTGCTGTCTGCAGAGGGAAGTATAGTTATTACTCAAGTTCTTGCAGTAAATAAGAATTGCTTGGTAATAAACATCATTAAAACATACTTGATACTCTTATGGATTGTCAAAGCTAGCAACAACAAAAAAAAAAAAAAAAAAAAAAAAAAAAAAAAAAATGAGCAAGTGCTACTTTTCGATGGTCGGTTGCAAATGAGACTTCCAATTTGGAGAAATGGAAATATTGGTTGTAATTACGGCGAAAGCAACGGAAGAAAGCATTTCTCGCATCCTAGACAACTTTTTTGTAATATTTTTTATTTTAAAGACAAGCCTTATAATTTCAAGAAGCTATACAATTTCGTTTAAAGCAGACTTTTACAAACAATTCGAACGCACAGCATTTGAGTTAAATACAGTAGTTCTTAGTAACCGAGACAAACTGAGTAATTTATAACAATACAAGAAGTTCACGTGTTGTATTGTTATAAATTAATTTTTTAATACTAACGTTCTTTGTTGATTTTATAAAGAATCAAAACGGCAATTTAATATTATCATTTATTTTACGGATTATGTTTTGTTTATTTCTTCGTTTCATTTATTGATTAAAAGTAAGAGCGGAATTTGGATTATCAGTACCATAGTGCTTCGTGCATAGACAATGTTTTAGTCAGCAGAAAATTATATTTATAATTGATTTTAAGTGTTTTTGGTGCCGCGCGGTTAGCCTAGCGGCTTTACGCTTCGCAATCCCATGACTGGGGAAGGAGTGTCCTAGGAAAGTTCGATTCCCGTCGAAGACGTGGGGAATTTGAGGATCTTCCTCAGCCATAACCAAGTTAGCCGGTCTTGGGCGCGAGCAGTAGGGTTTTTTTCCCCAGTTTATCTGGCGTTTTTCATCCCGCAAGCAGGCAAACCGGCCCCGTGAACACACACGGATCTACAGCCATAAATACTTAACCCCCCCCATGAGGGGGATCAACTCTCCCCAATACGAACGGGGTAGAAAAAGGGAGGAGACTCCATACGAATAAATAAAATAAGTGTTTTTGGTAAGTACTAAGTTGATATTGATCAGGAATGTCGGGTATATGAAGAGACACAAAAGCCACGTGGGTGGATATATATATGTGGTGATGATGATGATGAACAGTCTATTTTTCTACCCACTGCAGGGTGAAGGCCTCTCCCATTGAGGGAGGTTTTAGGTCTACTTCTCCCATGGTGACCCAATCCGTATTGGGCGAGTGGACAATCACAAACATCCATGCCTACGTATCCAGCCAAAAGGCTGCGGGTTCGAATCCCGCAGCCTCTTGACTGGAGAGCGGATACGCTAACCACTCGACCGACCAGGCCGGCTGATATATATGTGTGTATAAAATGAGCCTCAGTCAGTACAGATGAAGCCCTTTGGTCGGAAAGACCTGGGTCTGATTCACGTCAGTGCATTGCCCTGACGGGAATCGGACTGAAGTGGTTCTTGGATGATGGTGATTTTGATGAAGGTCTCTTTCGACTAAAGGTTAGTTAGCCGGTCTCATACGGAGGTAGGGTTTCTTTTCACCCGAAAACTCAGGTTTTTCGTTCCCCAGACCAGGTAAACCGGCCCGTGAACACACATGGATTACAGTCATAAATACGTTCCAGCCATATGATAGTCCCGAGCCCGGATAAAATTGGGGTGTTGGAGAAAACAATGGTGAACTACCCTGTGTAGTTTAATAAAAATATAATTAAACTAATTAAAAGGCATTACGAAGGAGCTGAGCTAACACATTTGTAAATACAAGCAGGCATTATTAATGAAACAAGACTGACCTGCAACATTCTCGTCGTGGCCCTCTGAAATGGGAAAACGTAGGAAATTTTCTATCACAGTGAATGTCTTCTAAATTACTGGGGTGTATATTCGAAGGAAGGGGTAGAACAGTTTAATGAGCTAAAATGAGGAAAATCTTATAATTACAGGCCTCCAAAATCTTTGGGACTCTGAGGCACCCATAGATACCGAAGTCTGGTCAGAGCAGATTTTTGAAAGAACGTTTCGGACTTATATATTCTTCTGTATTATTAAAATAATACAGAGGTTTTTCTCATTGTAACTCCTGCTCAGCATCCAAAGAGTGATCTACAAGACAAGAGTGATCATAACAGTGTTCTATATTGCGTAATTTTTTGCCCTTCCACTCTACATCAGCTGATGTTGCTCCTGTTTGTCCTCAGCAAAGGCCTTCTTTGAAATGCAACCGATTTTTACTTTGGGTGGCTGCAGGCTTTTTCTACTGACAGAAACTCGCCTGTAATAGACGCAATTATCAGAAAAAAAAATACATTAAATGGATGGACTCTCGTAATGAAATCAGTGGATTCCATGGAGATAACAAGCAAAAATACGAATATACTATGAAGCCAAAATAAAAGCACATTCTAAGACTTCGTATACCAGAAGGTATTTGTTATTGAGTTTTCGGGACTATAAACATCTCACGTAATGTAGTAGACCCCCCCCCGTCCTCTTATCCTGAATTACTGCAGAAGTTTTATATTCGTAAAAAAAAAAAAAAAAATTATATATATATATAAAGAACTGTCTCAAATAATTTCGAAGGTCGCTGGTGTTCTGCTTATGAAAATAAACATGTTTGTCACCGCGACATATCCATGACTCGAGTGCTATTATTAGACATCACTTTGTCAGGGATAGAGGCGTTGGAATCTCGTCTGTGACGGAAGAAGCATTATTAGATCCTTGCTGTCATAGCTATCCACCTATCACTTGATCTTAGAGACGGTGGCGATTTTCTCTGAGAAATTTGCAAGAAGTTTCCTCCTATAAAGCAACACATATCCTCCACATAAATAATTGAAAGATTGATTTACTAATTATCACAGGTGACGCTTCAACCAACAAATAGATCTCAAGATATGTCTATTTAACAAAGTAGAAACAAATATGCAAATTATCAGTCATGCGTTTAATGAGAGCAATCTCATGATCATTGATTATCGTAACGATGAAACCTAGAGCCGGTTTTATTGCCATTTGTGACATAACTTTCCATATAGTTTTGCCGAATTTTTGCCGCTAAAAAGTGGCTCGATTTCAAGCAAAATTTAAATTACTCTCGGCAAATTTTGGTAAACGATCCAAACATCAGATTCAAATGAAGTCAGTCCATCCACGGCGAAATTATTACGAAATAATGTACTAAATTTGACCGCACACAGTTTAAAACGCGAACATGTCAGATGTGGGACTCCAATCTGTCATCCAAACATTCTAAAATTTATTTCTTTAATTATTCCTACCGCACTACAAAAGGTAATTGTCAAACCTATCACACAACTTGTAGCGAAGGTATGATAAGGATCTCCATTCTTCGAGGACCTTTAGATTCTAAACTCATAGAGAAAGCCTTATTTCCATCTTTGCCAATAACGCGTAGTGGGACTGAACAGCGGAGGTGTCCACCTGAGATAGCAAGACACACATAACAGCTTTGTTGTAACCGTTAATTACAGGACCTTCAGATTGTTCATCTAATTAATTAACATGACAATTAGCATATCAGCACGTAGAAGCTAATCGCTATACATAAATATGTATGAAAGGAGCTTCATTTGTTTTGTACGTGGTGTTTAATTAAGTGACAAAATAGTTCAACGTGTAATCGTATATATGAATAATAAAGTGTATGGGAAAGGGGGGGGGACGATTTAGATGGTGAGAATTAGCTGATATGCGATTCTCTTTCAAAGAGTACAACGCATCGTGTCATATATCACAACCGACTTGTTAATGTCTGTTTTACTCCTAGAAAAATTTATGATATGTTATTGTAGCTTCAAATGGGAAAAAAAAGGTGTTCTGTGTAAAATGAAAATGATAACGAATCATAATAGCAATATTGTTAGTCAAATTTTGCTGCTGTTCTAAACATATTGCTTTGTGCGATGATTGCTGAGTGGTTGTTGGTCCACCTTCAATCTCATGTTTGTGGTCCTTTCATTCTGTACTGCGTCGCAGAAATATAACCAGTCCTTACTATCAAGCTATGAATAAGAATGGCAGGTCATTCTTTTTATGGTCAAGCTCTTAAAAATTAAGACAAAAATCCTAGCTTTTTTTTTAGCTGTTGTTTTTTGAAGCTTAGAATAACGTAGACATTGGCTTATTTTTCACTTGGCAAACTTAACACAAAGATCAATTCCCGTGATATACGCAATCAATGGTAATAAACAGAAAATTAAACTACATAAGGTTTCTGGAGGCTACTTATATGTTACTTCATGTAATTACTTTCAGGTTATTAAGTACTTGTAAGAAAATTAGATATGTTTCTGGATAGTAACTTGAAATGTAGAAATCATGCAAGTAATTAAAATGACGACGATATCGTGTACAAATTTGCTAATATTCCAATATAGAATATGCAGTTGACTACAAAATCAATCTACGCATCCTTAATTGCTATCCAAAAACAAATCTGCAAACTAACATTTAATGTTGCGAGCTTTTCAGGCATAAAATACTTGTAAGCGACCGCTTGTACAAACATAAGCCAGATCTACCGATACAACATACTGACATTCCTTCATTTAAATTAACACGGAATAATAACACGAGTACGTGCCACTATCACGTAAATATCAGTGAAAAAAGATATTTTGCATACACTTCCCCCCCCCCCCAAAAAAAGCCGACTTCGTTACGTATTCCAGACATTGCCAATAAAAAGAAGGGACAGGAAACAAAGAAGTTCCAAACACTAAGAAGATATTCTCAACTTTATATACGATTTAGACGACGGAGATGAGCTTACTTGAAAAATAACAATGAGATAGGGGAAAGAAAGATCGATCTCTATTATATTATTTCTCGTTACTTATGCTGTTACTGTTCAAGCAGACCAGAATATTAATATTCCAGAGTTTTTGAACAGCATTTTCCAACAGTTCCAAATTCATTTTATGCGACCATATTAGCCAAAAGAGCCACAGTTTACAATCCATTAAATCTTATTAAAAAGATTTCACAGCTTACCTGCACAAAAAAGGGAGGGAGGGAAGTTCCACCTCTTCTCGATAACACGTTGCATTGTCTTCGTATTTCGTTGGTAAATATTGGTCGATGGCATCGTGTGTATCCACTAATACTCGCACAGCATTTTTACTGATAATTACCCACCTAATTCAACTCGGAAAATAACATAGACACGAATATCTTTTTAACATCCTAGTATACTCACTCTAAAAACATTGTCACTGTACTGCTGCCGCCCTCCCATTCCTACCTGAAGGCGCATGTATTGAGACAACTGTGACGTCATACAACAATACATTCAGTGGACATGATCCATTTCAAAGGGAAATAGGAACTGATTACAGCAACAGCTACAAACAAAATGTGCTATTTAAAAATTTTAACAATATCTAGAAATACATTTAAAATCATAAACGCTACAACAGGCAGAAGAGAGAAAACAACCAAATGTGATTTTAAAGACACTTGAGGTCTAGATACATATAATCTTTAATACGCTATGCAAATAAATAAATAAAATTTAAAATAAAAAAATATATATAATAAAATAAAAGTTTTAATTATATTAAAGGATATCAAAATACTAAAATTTCGATATGGAAATAGCAGACCATGATTTCTCTACGAAAGTGTAGAGAATATAAAGTAAATTAATTTTTTATTTTTTTAATGTGACTTCCATTTACGAAATGTCGTAAACCTCTAGTACATTAGTACCATTTAATGTAATCCCAAACATGGAACGTTTTTCTAAGTTATTTCAGGGCTCCAATAAGTGGGACAGTGGTCTTACATCGGCGCTGAAATTCATCTCCACCTAAAGACATTTGCAAACAACAAACCTCCATGACCACAGCGGAATCGAATCCACAGCCTATTATGTTGGAGAGCAGAGATTCTGTCTGCTATGCCAACCAGGCTAATTGCTTCTACAATTTAATTTCCTATTATCAACTCTAGCGCGCGCGCGCGGCTCGTACCATGAATGAGAAATACATTGTTGTTTTTCTTCCTTTTGAACTACTCATAATTCGTTGGTGTTAATTTCAAACGGAAATATGTGTGTTTTGATGCCATTTGAAATCATAAAAACAGTGATCTAAAAAGATCTTTTGTCTGCAGACTGGCAATCTTTCGCTGGGGGATTCTAATAATAATAAGAAGAAGATAAACTGGAATGGACACAAGCAGTTCATGTATCATAGGCCAGTCTCTGGAACGTAGTAACAACCATAAAATAATCAATAATACTAGAAAGGGATTAATAAATAAATAGAAACAAACAATAAATAGCAAAAATACTATTTATTTAAATACGACATGTATGCGTTCTCTTTGTCACCGTTGAGAATAGCAATACAGATTGCCGTTTGCACTTAAGGATTCTATAGAGAAAAAAGTTTTCTGGAAATATATATATATATATATATAAAGCGTTTCAGCCATATTAAGTAAGCAAAAACTGGGAACGCAGTGTCGTTATTGAAGGTACTTCTGCTGTGAGTAAGGTGTATGTATCCCTTGTCCCCGCAGTACGATAAATAAAAAAATCGTACAATAGATTGCGTCGATTTGTTTTGCAGTCTAGAGAGAAAAACATGAATTTTCACTTTCGTTTGAAAGACTGGAAGCAACCAACTTCCCATTTCTTTCAGCGTTTCCTCTCTCTATTCTTGGCAGAAATCTCAAGTATTTAGAAAACTCAAGATCAGCGAAACAGTGCACTTTGCATATCTGCGGTGTTCACGCGTCTGTTTTATTTCTTTCTTCTTGCTAAGGCTTTCATCATGTCTCCATTGTCTAAAATTCGGATAAAATAATAGTTTTAAATTAATAAACAAAGGATAGTGATAATTAGAAATGAGTATCAACACATCGCATAAGTTACCTCTGTTATTTTCAGATTATCAACTCTTCTAAACCCGTCAGCAAAATGTCACATGACAAGACTCGCGGCTTGTTGCAGGACTTGAATCCCACCCCTAAAGCGTGACGTCGCAATATTATCTTGTTGGAACTTAAGACTCCATAATTTATGGATGCGGTAAGTACTAACGTTACTTACGAATAAACTGAAGTGTCTTTGCTCTTACTAAGGATACGAACACAGCAGACTACCAAAATGAAAGACTAATTTTTAATGTGCATTTTGTAATTTTTTTCTAGTAGGTGGAGCCACTGCACTCTCTGTTGTGGTATTTCAAAACGTAATGTTTTAATATGAGGACAGCGACACTCGTATTAACATCTCTAGTAGAATTTCTTTTTGCCCAGTACTTTTTATTTGAAGAAATCCATGAAACTAGTTTAACGTATGCCATACATGGGCTCTTCAGCTTTCACTTTTCGCTTCCTCCAATGGTTTGGATTCATCCAGAGGACGACTTTTATGCAATCCGGCACTCGTCGCCAATCCTAGTCACGCATCTTTCGCGAACAATTTCCAGCTGCAGGATGAAAAGTCGCACTAGCACGTGATCGGCGCGTTCTCCGTATTTCAGTCTTGAACCTTCGTTAGGAGTGATCAAGTGATAAAGTCTTACCAGGTCTGTGCTCGAAATTATTTGACACTCTGGTACCGTAATATGCACTTCAGAAAGGACTAAAACAGTGTTGCCTGCTGATTATGCTGGACAGTCCGCGCGGTTAGCCTAGTGACTTTGCGCTTCGCAACCATATGCCTGGGGAAGGAGTGTCCTAGGTTCGATTCCCGTCAACGACGTGAGGAGCTCAAGGATCTGCCATAGCCAAGTTAGCCGGTCTTGGCCGTGGGCAGCAGGGTTTTTTCCGCCAGTTTATCTGGGGTTTTTCATCCCGCAAGCAGGCAAACCGGTCCGAGGACACACACGGATTACAGTAAGGAATACTGACCCAGCCATAGGTCTGATTCGTCAGCCTATGCCGGTTCCGGAGCCAGGATAAAATTTGGGGGGGCTTAGATGGTACCGTGAACTCCCGTATAAAGGGGGAACGCTGTATCATCACACGGAATTTATTTATTATGCTGGACAAACGACGAAGAATTTTGTTTTTGCCAATCAGGGCGGGTGGTATTCTTTGATCATCTCCCTCCTTATTGGAAGAATGAAATGGTTTTCAAAAGTTCTATGTTTGACTCAAGAGTTCCATGCTTAGTTTCCGACTATCATAATTAAATTAATTTTTTTTAAAGTATCAATTTACAAGTTTACACCAAGTAATACCTCGTCTCTGTATCTGCAGTCGGTACCAGAGTTTCAATAGCTATCGTTATTTCAAATAATTTCGAGCACAGACCTGGTAAGACTTGATCACTTGATCACTCCTAATGAAGGTTTAAGACTGAAATACGGAGAACCCGCCGATCACGTGCTAGTGCGACTTTTCATCCTGCAACTGGAAATTGGTTCGCGAAAGATGCGTGAATCATACGCACTTCTAGTTATGATCAGTGTTATATTAAGGATCAAGCAACACTACAACATCAATTATTTACCCTTTTAAATGGCGTAAATTTAAAAAAATAAAATAAAATTAATTGCATGTAATTTAATAAATACGCATTTAAATTAGTATGCTAATTTAAATCGTTATAAATATATACTAAACATAAACATAATATTCAATGAAATGATATTTTATGAAATATTATGGTTAAATAATATAATTTTTATATTTATGAATGACAAAAAAGAGCACCCCAAAATTGCGTCTTGATTTAAAGTAAAGTTTTATATAGTTATGATCAGATTATAATCACATAACAGTATTCGTTTTTAATACTTAAAATCATGTGTTGATTATTGTAATTTCAATAGCAAAAATGAAAGGTAAACATACACGATAATTCGAGTCGAATTTTTATATGATTATTACTTATTATTGCCTCTAGTACTAAGCGTATCGAAACTTGAGAAATAAACTGATCCTCAAATATTTTCTTAGGTGTTTTTGAACTGCCAAGAAAAGTGATACTACCGATATTGGAGGTTGTTGCTAGCTTAAGTCAACACGAGTGTCCTGCTGGCAAAGTTCCAGTTAAGTTGTTGTTGAGGAGAAAAAAATAATAAAATAAAAGTTAAAAAAAAAAAAAAAAATATATATATATATATATACACACATATATATAAACACTGATTTAAATAGAATATTAGTTATGATCTAATTATAATCCGACAATATTATTTGATTATAATACTTAAAATTATGTGTTTTTAAAATTATATACTGTATTTATATAAAACCTAACACACACACACACACACACAATGCCACATGTATTAGTGAAAATGGATCTACTTTATTGTTTGCATACTTCATAGCAAACAATATTAATCAATATCACATTTTGCAACTGAATTTTGCATTGTGAATTTTCATATCACTGAGCGAACCCAAGCTTGAAGAGGAATGCTAGAAAATTAAACGAGATTTCCACAAGTCACAAATTATGTGGTTTGGTTTGATCGACTGGTAATTTGATTATATTTATTCTTCTGAATATTCCATATATATCATGATAACGTGTGAAAATGTATGTATATTTAATCACAACATCATTTTAAAGTTAATATATGCGTAATGTATATTTTTTTTTGTTAAAAGCGAGACATTTTTAGATGCAGCTAATGAATGCAGACGGATAAGCCTTGATTATATCTTTGGTAAGCACTGTTTTCATATTTTAGTTTTAAATTTTAACCCTGTTTAAACAAATTGGGAAACGATTCGAGAAAGACATAAAAAGGTGGATTTATGGATAGTGACATAATTTATTATCTCAGAAATTAAACTTAGAACTATTTTTGTATGTAACATGTATTTTTGCTTTGTTTCGAATCGGTTTGTTAAATTTTGTTGTTATTATTATTATTATTATTATTATTATTATTATTATTATTATTATTATTATGTGACACCTCCAAGGACTCACCATGGAGGGCACACAACTATACTACTAAATCCTCTATTTATACACAGTGCTGCTATCCACCATCTACATACTACGCCATCTACCGTCCACTAATAGTATTTTTCTTTTATGCATTTCTGAAACATTAAAAATATGCTAGAAAATAGCAAGACTGTGTTATAAACAATAAACAACCCCGAACGTCTAAATCAGCTACCTTTTTTTGATTTGGAAACAATCATTAAGACACTGCTATTCTAATAAACAATAATTCCCAGGAATCTAATTGAGTAACAGAAATCAAAATATTACATGTAGACGTCTTTTATGACTTTAAGCTAAATCACCGATAATGAATGCAACTGTTTTTTTTTTTTTTTTTTTTTTTTTTTAAATAACGAAATGCACTATTTTTGTTAATTCATATATTTCATTATAGATGGCGTTAGAGATATTACAGTTACCAATGACAACTTCTTTGTGGTGCATGAAAGGAATCAGTTCGTTGCATATATATTCCTATACCGTATTTGTTTGGATGCTTTAAATGAGAAATGTAAATAGATAGCGTGCATTTTTACCTACCCTCTAAGGCATCGTGAAAGGTATTTTGGGAAATAATTGGCTTTTGAAAGCATTTTTATCTAATAACCAGCGAATGTCGAGAATTGCCGACCTTTTGCAGCAAGAGTATTGAAGGAAATGATCGCTTTATATCGCCATGGGATATTTTGCTTCATTTTTCTCACATGACAGAAAAATCGTTAAAACGCTAACAAAAGAGAACAAAGAAGATAATGCTATTTTTGGCGCAGACTCAGAAAGATGACCAAGATAGCCTTTAAGGTTGTTTTAGTTTTCGAAATCAAACCAACCTACCCTCGCATGTCATTTAAGGAAGGGGGGGAATCCAGAAACCCTTAGGGAAAAGGAAACAGTTTCCAAATTTAATGCTGAATAAAAAAAAAAGGTAAAAAAGACAAAAAAAAAAAGAAAAAAGAAAAACAGCAATTTGTTCTAGCAAACAATTCGAGTGTGAATTACCTTCTATGACTTTTCGATTTTATTCTTAATTGCATCATAGAACGCTCGCCGTCACACGCCACATGTGCGACATAACTTATTCAAAATAATAACCGCATATCTTACAGCGTATGGCTTTGTGAAGTCAAAAATGAGATATAAACAAGATGAAACAGAAAGAGACTACAGATTGTTTGATCATCTAAAACGCAAGGCGGAGGAAAATTCACATGTAAAGAAAAATTTGGAAATTAGAAAGGAAAGGTGTGCAATCTCACGAGAATCTAAAGAGTCGATGGAGGAATAGAATGAAATAGGAAGAATTGGAATTCGACCCTACAAATTGGACTACCTACACAGAGAGTCGTTATTGCCCACACTCTTAAGAATTTTTATTTGTCTTCTTAGAGCCTTTGTGGTTTCATTTCAGCTTCCCCAAGGTTCATGGTGTAATAGTCACGATGACATCGTATGCAAGATGAATTATTGGTTCTGACAACTTCCCCAGTTCAAATGTACACATCCTATTCGAATAATTCGAGTTCAAATCCTATTTGAACAAGATATCCTGTTTCGACTCGCTTTACAGTAAAGCGAAGTTCTGTGCCACCACATTTCCCCCTTCCCCTCCCCTCTTTTATCCTTTCTACGTGTTAGGCCTACTGGCCTGTTGCAGAGCTATCTTAAGCCCTTCTAAGTCGTACCCGTCCCGAGGATACGGTGACTAGCCCTCTGCCTCCCGATATATTTTATGGCTGTAGTGGCGTGTGTTCACGGGGCCGGTTTGCCTGCTTGCGGGAGGAAAAACCCTGCAGTTCACGCTCAAGACCCGCAAACTTGGCATGTCTGAGAAAGATCTTAAGCTCCTCATGTCGGAGACGGGAATCGAACCCAGGACACTCCTTTCCCACGCATATGGTTACGAAGCGCATAGCCACTAGCCTAACCGCGCGGATATCCCTTCATTTATATTTAAATTACATCACCTATGGTGAGAGATAAATTAAACTCCACCGATTATTTTGTTCCTCTTGGCTGTAGAGATTTGGGTTGATTAAAAATATAAAGCGCTTTATTATAAAATGCTATCCAGCTCTCACTTTCTTAACTCAAAACTGGTTTTGATTCTGTCTTGTATAGTGTTTGAGCTAATTTCTCTCTTATTCTAGATACGTTTATTCAACTGGCTCACACTATACCACCGTTGCATATTCTGTTGTCTATTTCCTTATTTAATTGCCAGCGCTACTATAGCAACGTATGCATTTTGTACACACTACAAATCAGATAAATTAATATCATTACAGTATAAAATGATAAAGCTGATCTTTTGGGAAAAAGAGACGATACCGGCTTTATCTGCATTGCAGTGACAGCATAAAATATACTAATAGCAAAACATTGTCGTTATGCAGCTTTCTAAAATATTATTTTAATGCCAACATCAGGATAGCGAAAACTGTATATCGTACACTACAAGACCCAACAACTAACTATATCACAATTACTATGGAAAAGCCCAGGTTCTTCTTGGGTATTCCTAGGACTCTGTGTGTTTCTCATTCTGGTACAGTAGCGTGGTAAATATCAGATCTATTAGTTGACGTTTCATATTTCTCTGATTAAGCAAAATGTTCATTTGACTTCCAGTAGATAATAGCATGTTTATTAACGAGAGCTAGTTTTATTAAAATAACAATAAAAACCCGACAGGTTTCAATAGTTTTACAACTATAGTATTTAGACAGCCACTATGTAAATACACCATCTGTCCAAAAAGAAACCGAAACTTTTCGAAAATAGAAGAAACTAGTGGCGCCACCTGTTGTATCTTTTTTTTGTTGTCGAAAGCGGCAACCTTTATTAGTGTGGTGTCAACTGTTTATAACATTTGTTTCATTAGAAGCCGAGTTATAGTGCCAAGAGTGACAGTGTGTTTTCACGAACGGTCGCGAAATGAGTTTCAAACAGAGAGCTGCGATTGACTTTTGTGTTAAACTTGGTAAAAGTTTTACCGAAACGCATGAAATGCTTCAGAAAGCATACGATGATGAATGCTTATCCCGTACTCAAGTTTAAGAGTGGTTTAAGCGATTTAAAGCAGTCGTGAGAAGTTTCAGGACGACGAAAAGCCAAGCCGTCCAAAAACTGGACTGAGCGAAGTTAACATCCAAAAAGTGCATGATTTCATCAAAGAAAACCCGAAATCGTTCGTGAGATTGATTGAAGATAAATCGGAGATTCCAAATCTGTGCACAACATTTTGACCAAGTTTGGGCCTTCTTAAATTGAATTCGCGATTTGTTCCCCACAAGTTGACCGACGACCAAAAAATGTATCGACTTGAACACTGCAAGGACCTCATTAAAACCACTCGCAGCCGACTCAAACTTCCTTGAAACGATCGTTACTGGTGACGAAACGTGCTGTTTTGAGTATGAGCCCGAAACAAAGCGCCAGGGCTGAGTAGAGACCACCAGAAGAGGGGCATCCGAAAAAAAGTCGCTTGGAGAAGTCAAAAGTAAAGACAATGCTGATTTGTTTCTACGATTCCAAGGGCATTAACCACAAAGAATTCGTTCCGCCTGGCCAAATGGTCAATGGGGATTTTATCTCGAAGTTTTGAAGCGATTGATGGCGAGAATTGGTGATGCAGGCAGCTGGTCACTTGTGCATGATAATGCACCATCTCATCGTTCGAACATTGTGAGACAGTTTTTGAGCATAAACCAAGTTTGTGTGTTGGATAACTCGCCGTATTCACCTGATTTAGCACCCTGTGACTTCTTTCTCTTCCCCTGACTTAATTTGCCGATGAAAGGAAAGCGATACGACACCATTGAAAACGTTCAAGCGGCAGTAACCACGACCTTCAACAGTATCAAAACCGATATAAAAAACTCATTAACGAATCAGTTGACCATGCCAAACGCTGTATCGAAGCTGAGGGAGAATATATTGATTGAAATAAATGATTTGAATAATATAATTGGCCAGTGTTTTATTTTCTATCAAAAGTTCGGTTTCTTTTTGGAAAGAGGGTATATACAAGAATCTGATGTCTTTTAAAAATATTTCTACTTGTGCTTTGCATTGTTGAGCACGTTGGGCGTGTTTGCGCATTCACGTACACGCGTTTGGTTAACGATGGCTAAAATGTATTACAACTTGATACTTGGGTTTATATTTAGATGTGTTAGATAAGGATCCCAAATTCTTCTCTCGGTTATGTCATCGCAACAGTGTAATAGTTCCGATTCATTCCATAAGTGTTGATGTCTCACTGCTGAAGCGTCCAGTGATGAAAAGTGATGAAAGCTGAGGCCTCACTCCCTCCTTCGGTATTCAATATCTCGGATGTGTTCTTCAATGCGTTGTTCAATTGATTTTTCTGTCTGTCCATAGTAAGATGACCTACATTCCCGTCATGGGCCATGTCGAGGTTTTGTGGATTGGAGTAGTCATCTCA
Organism: Typopeltis vanoorti; assembly: GCF_054136105.1. Classification (NCBI taxonomy): domain Eukaryota; kingdom Metazoa; phylum Arthropoda; class Arachnida; order Uropygi; family Thelyphonidae; genus Typopeltis; species Typopeltis vanoorti. The sequence goes on from NC_143557.1 coordinate 81,753,774, forward strand.
TCTCATCCTGATAAAGGGGGGTGAATACTGTTTTCATTTAGGTTCTTTTTGCTAGTTTTATGGAAATAAAGCTAATATGCAGAAGAGTGATGAAGCCTCTGCTTTCCTCTTCGTTAGAAATATCTCTAATCTCGTGTCGGTTAAGCAGACTTCAGACAATGCTTTCATTGTAGCCATTTTGAAGGAAAGCGTATTTTTAAATGCTGATGTTCTTTAGCTAGTTCGTCTTTGTCAGTAATGAGACGGTGGGCTCTTTGCTCTTAGTGCTGAAATGATATCCATTTGTTGAAGTCAGTAATGATGGGAAAAGTCATTTAGATACAGTATGTGTATACATTTTTGGAATGTAGAGACTCTTAATTTACCATAATTCTTAGTTTGTCGAAGATCCAGAAAGGAGGATAAACCATTAGATTCTAATTCATTGGTGAATTTTATCTTAGAATGTTGACGATTGAGGTACTCATGGAAATTCAAAAGTGAAGGTAGTCCATTGTTCCTGACTAAGAATATGCCATTGACATACTTTTTCCATAATTTGGATTTCGGGTGGTATTCTTTTAGGACATTTCTTTCAAATGTTTCCATATAAAGATTTGCTAAAGCTGGCGAAAGAGGACCATTAATGACTAGACCAGAGTTGTGTTTATATGTTACGTTTTTATACTTGAAATACCCAGAAGAAAGACAATATTTAAGGAGTGTCATAACTTTCTTTGAGAATGTATCTTGTCGTAGGACAAGGAGATCCTCGATAGGAACGTTGGTAAACAGATTTACTATATCAAAGTTTGCTTAAATGTCGTGTTCCTCAGGGACTATGTTACTGATGTTGGAAACAAAATGCTGGGAGTTTTTTTTTTTTTTTTTTTGCAAAGGAAGCGATTTTCCTGCCAGGCTCTAAGGTACATAATTGAGCTAGATCTGTTTCTTACGTTGTTATAGCAACATGATTGTTGAACTTAAATTCCTGTTAGTGAAAATAACCAATTCCTTGCATTCGTTAACTTTTTTTTTTTAATTTATCTGTGAAACTTATATCTATCTAATACTGCTTAAACAAACTGCATATACTTGCATTTGTTGACATTAAATTTTAAACGCCACTTCCTTGTTCGCTGCACTCTTCTAATTGTTTGCGATCATCCCTTTGAAGAACTAAGGTCATCCGAACAACTGAGTATTCCACCCAGGTTTACATTATCAGCAAACAGAGGAAGTTTTTTACTCTTAATATTTGACACGTACATAATTTATGAATATATTCAACTTCGCTCCTAACTACTTAGTTCTTTATGTAACTTACGCCTTTTATAGGCACTTTCATAACTGTCCGCGGCAGGCCTGAAAATGTTTCTTTAATAATCACAATTCGAAGCTCTCAGATTAGCCATCCGACGGACTCTTTCCTGCCACGCTTTCGCACGTGCTGTAGGAAAATTTTATGGGGATTGACGCGTCTTCCATATCAATCTAAACGCACTTCGAGAGAGAGAGAGAGAGAGTCGATGCAGTTTGGGATTGCTACTTAAATTTTCACCCTCCCCCCACATTACATCCATTGTTTTTGTTGTTACGATGATTCATAATACTTTCGGGGATAGCGTACATGATTCTGCCGAAATATTTTCAATGAGTGATCAAGAGTGAAAAAATATATAGGATTCACGTGCTAAAGGTTGTTAATTATCAGTTATGCGAGCGAGATTTTCTCCGAGATGTTTTACGTTATCTGGAATGAGAATTACTATTTTTCATGTTTTCTTCTGTGGTCTGTTTACTGTATATTTGAAATGATTTTTTTAATGTCCAGCTTACTAAAAACACCAGTTCAATAACCACTTTGCTATACTACTAATGATCAATGCTGACGTCATAGTCAATATATCTTGAATGGTCTTGTGATTCTTAAATCATTTTTTCGATACATAAAAACAACGATAAACATGTGATTAATAGAAAGATAAAACAGATTACAATATAAATCATCGGTTCCCAACCGGTGGTACGCGTACCCCCGGGGGATACGTGCTGGGCCGTTCAGGGTTACACGAAAAATAATCAGTAATAGCGGAAAAACAAGTAAAGTAAACTATTTTACATTAAGATAGGAACTGAACAAAAGTGTCAGTATTTAAAAACAGCTATTTTAAAAACAAGGGGTACAATTTATAGAAATGGGTTTAAAAGGGGTACACAACTGGGAAAAGGTTGGGAACCACTGGTATAAAGGAATCCTGGAGGAAATAATAATAATAAATTATATGACTTTTAATAAAGGATGCTTTTAATTTAATTTTTTTTGTTTGTTTGTGAAAAAAAAATATTTAGACTGTCTCTTTTGTGAAAGGCAGTTCGTAACTTATTTTTTCTTTTCAAGAAATCTTATTTTTTTATTCATTATTTATATGAATGAATTTCATATATACATTATTCATAATTCATACGAATGATCCACTCAGCTGAGGGTCCGAATCTAAAATATTCGAACCCTCAGCTGATTGGATCATTCATTAATTCTTCATTAATTCATAACTTTCGTTATGTATTAATGAGAAAAAAACTCTAATTTAAAATATGGGTACTTAAATTAATACTTAAAGATTTGACATAGTTTACACACACGCATAAATTCAATAAACATTTCGCGTGACAGTAAAGCCACTAGCAAATTAGAATACATAATGCAGTCATTTTTTTTTTTTATTTATTTAGAAAGTTTAAAGCGATAGCATTAGTTCCACTTACAAAAGAACAGAACGTCGATTTCTTCGTCACAACAGCGAGATATCGATATAAGCTAGTGGACTCGAAACGGGTATGGTTGGCAAGACTTTAATAATATAACTACAGCTGGCTACACGTCACCCAGTGGGGGATTTTCTTTTTATTTATTTCGTTTCCAGGAAAAGTAAGAAATTATTCAAGTAATACACCACAAAAATGTTACTTCGACAAAAGAAATATCCAGAGAGAAACAGACGATAGAAGAGAGGACAATATTTTTATTTTATTTTATTGACAAAGTCGGCCACTAGAGGGTCTGCGAAATTATGATAAATGATTCTTAATAAATATGTTTCAAAATATGAAGTTTCCTTTCACTTTCTCGGGACAATTCTGAAGAGAGATGGCTAAGCCAGTGCCCTGTCATTTTCTTAACGAGTATGTCGCAGAGAAAGACCAGTTGTATCCCAGGGGAAAGGCTTGGATGACAAAATCTTCCAAACTGTCTTTCTCTAAAGTAACACGTAAGACTAGTTGACAAAATAATTCACTTTGGTCTCCAATCACAGAGTGAAATGGTCCAAAGATTTCGGTTGGAAATAAAAAATAAAATAAAAAAAAATAAAAAAAAGGTGCATAAACTTTTGTTTTACTGTTCAATTAACTTGGAAAGTTTGTGCAGCAATGACTTAACTAATGCTATTCACATTTCTCACATTTCAAAGTATACTAAACGTCTTTTTAAAATAAAATAAAAAATTGCCTTTTAAAATTAAAAAAAAAAAAAAAAGAAGTGTGAAATGACCATGTCTTCTCACAATCGCGGATGGGACTTCGTCGATATAAATCTTTTTTTTTTTTTCTCTTAAAATCATTCTCAACGAATTAGCCTGAAATTTGACATTCCTCCTTGGACATATTGTATATTATATATTTGACTATATATACTCCAAATTTTGTTATGGATTTCTCAAAATCGCTTAATATCTATAATCTCAGAAGGTTAGACATACTTCTGAGTGAGCATATATACATTATCTTTTAGCTCTTCGTCCGGAGGCATAAGTATGTCCTTATCCTTGGATCTAATCGTTACCGTATGTTGGGTCAGAAACAGGATGACTCACGAATAGTGAATCAGCACTTTTTCCGACACAACACTGGGAACACAGCAAAAATATCTATTACTGTTTTTGCAAAATATTTAAAAATAACAGGAGTAATTAACTCTATATTTAAACCAAACCTAGTTCAAAAACAAACCAGGCTAAAAGTATACAATACTTTAGCCCTACCGGTCTTAATGTATGGAAGCGAAATCTGGACAATAAAACAAAAAGACAAACAAAGATTAACAACAGCAGAAATGAAGTTTATGAGAAAAACTGCAAAGTATACCCTATTTGATCACAAAAGAAACGAAGATATTATGAAAGAATTAAACCAAGAACCAGTAATAGAAAAAATTAAAAAATATAAACATAGATGGATGGAACACGTTCAAAGAATGAAAACAGAAAGATTACCAAAACAAGCCTTAAAGTACAAGCCATTAGGAAAAAGAAAACCAGGACGTCCTCTTAAACGATTCAACGATGACTTCTAAGGCCGGAACAGGCCATACTAGGCCTAAATCCTTGATACGTATGATGATGATGATGACTTATATACTCTTTATATAAGTAAAAACGGAGTAGGCAATAGAAGCCTATTATAAATACGTTCATAAGCGCAGATAAACATGTTCAAAGCCGTGAGACTGTCAACAACGATACAACTGTATTTGAGTGGAAAACTATCAGCCACTGTGATAAATTCAACTATGAGAGGGGAAAACTAAGCATGCGTGCGAGGAAGGAGTAAATGTCGATTAAAAGAAAATGAACACATAAACTGTTAACTACGCATGTGATAAAAAACGATGCAAGCGTAAAGCACAAAGTGTGTATCATATGTTTTCTTGGGGACATTTTATGTTACGGGAAAAAAATGAAATCGTGTATGTTAAACGGATCGGATTAGACACTTAAGTCATCCAAGATATGGAGCTTAATAGATAGGCCAAGAGCAAAATCCGAGAAGGTGGAGTTATGCAACTGTTTAGTAAAAATGTTACTAAACGTTTTCAGGAAATTTGAACTTAATTGCAATTTTTATTCCGTTATCGAAGCTATATGGTGTGATATTTAACGATTCACCTTTAAGGGAAAGTTTTTTTTTTTTTTTTTTTTTACAGAACAAACGATAGTGTAGCTTACGATGGACTTCGCAAGATTTTTTTTTCATCAACTTTTAAGACATTCCTCAAAAGGAGAGAATACGTTGGACTTGTTTTAAGGAATCATCAGTGTTACATAACCTACTGGTCAATGAAACTACGTTAGATTATGGTGCCACTTGTTGATCAAAATGTTCCTATCTGGAATATGCAATGACAGATTAAGGATGTACCGGATCCCTGGAGCAAATAATTCTCGCGGGGGGAGGGGGGGGACTCAATTTTATTTGTTCGGTTTCCTAATTGCTTCGCTGGATGAAGGTTAATCTGGTAGTGAGAAAATGTGTTGCGTTATAAAATTAGAAAGGAATAAGTAAGCGTGTCATATTTCCAACTGAAATTACTACGACCTAAGAAAATAAGTAAAGGAATTAACCGGACAAATGTTTAAACTGTCAACAGGTTTATTACAGTTCAATCTTCTCGGTTAAGAAACAAACTCAAAATGGATGTTGACTTAATTTCATGCAGCAGCAGCTAAGAAAGAAAGCAGCTTGGATAATTAGACCTCGGGAAGGGGATTCACTATAATAATTTTGAAAGCGTTTGCAGAGCATTAAATATATAAGACAGTAGAATATGAATATTTTAGCTGTTAGTACTAGAAAATGAAACAAAGAATTATATTCATATTCATTAGCATACCCCCCCTCCCTTCCCCTTTCAGGAAAAAGGCAATTTGGGAGAAGTTAGAACAGTATTACATTCAAAGATGATTAATTATAAAGGTGTTTATTTTTAAACATCAGAGTTGTACTAAATCACAATTGTGTTTCACATAATTGTGATTTAGTACACGGATTACACTCAAAGCAAATTATTGTTCCAATAAAAGAGGAGGTATCATGTGAGTATTTTTATACATTTTCTTGTTAAAATAAATTGGTTTAGGTACGTGCGAAATTGCAATTTTGTAAATTTAACTATTTTTACAGATAATATCACGGCTGAACCCCAGAAGAAATGTAGACAATATAATATCGAATATTTGAAATACGACTTTATTCAGTCGCCTACAAACAAAACATTACAAATGTGCATGATTTGCCAAAACGTTTTTTCAAATGAATCTATGAAGCCTTCAGGACTAGAAGAACATTTGACAAATGTTCATGCTGATAAAAAACGATAAGGATTTATCGTAATTTCAAGCACTTAAAGAAAAATGTTTTTGAAACAACCAACATTGGCAAGTATGTTTTCAGTAGCATCCAAGCTAGATGATGATGGGTTGTGCACTTCTTACATTTCCTTCTTCTTCTTCTTCAACCTTCTGGTTCTATCCCACTACTGGACGAAGGTCTTCCCCCCATGATTTTCCAGATCACTCGGTTTTCTGCTTCTCCCATCCATCTCACTCCTGCAATTTGTTCCAGTTCATCTCTCCACCTTCTTCTCGATCTTCTTTGTCTTGCACCATCCATTGGTCTCCACTCTGTTGGGTTTCTAGTCCATCTCCCGTCACTGCATCTGGCAATATGGCCAGCCCATCTCCACTTAGCCTGTTTAATGTATTTTACAATATCCATGACACCTGTTTGAGATCTTATCCAGATATTTGTCTTCCTATCTCTTAATGTTATTTTTAGCATACTGGACTTTAACAGAAGCCCCATTTTTAGGGCTTCTGTTAAAGTCCATGTTTCTCCTCCATATGTTAGGACAGGAAGTATGCACTGGTCGAAAGCTTTCCTTTTTAGACTCATAGGGATGTCACTTCTGAATATGTCTCTCATTTTCCCATAAGCCATCCATCCAAGGTGAATTCTTCGTTCAATCTCTTTTCTTTGGCACTCCTCAAAGGATAACAATGGGCCCAAATATACATATGAAGTAACTTGTTCTATTTCATGGTTTTCAACTTTGATAGTTCTATGGTTTATGTATTTATTCATCATTATTTTTGTTTTTTCTCTATTTATTTTTAATCCAATTTCTCTGGAGGCTTCGTTTAGCTGATTTAGCCTTTCTTCCAGATTTTCAAGATTATCTGCTATCAGGACAATATTATCTGCAAATTTCAGATGATGCAGCCTTTCTCCATTTATGTTTATTCCTTTTGTTTCCCAATCAAGGCTTCTAAAGATTTCCTCTAGTGCAGCTGTAAATAATTTGGGAGATATGGTGTCGCTTTGCCGGATGCCTTTTTGTATTGGGAACTTTTCACTGTTTTTATATCATTTAATTACAGCAGTTGCATTATTGTAAATGTGTTTTAGTGTTTCAATATATGGTTTTTCAGTTCCCTGGGTTTCAAGCACTTTTAGTGTTGCAAATGTTTTAACTGAATCAAATGCTTTTTCATAGTCTGTATAGGTCAGACATAAGGATTTATTGTATTCAATTGATTTTTCAATGAGCTGTCTTAATGTGTGAATATGATCCAAAGTATTGTAATTCTTCCTAAATCCAGCTTGTTCACAGGATTGCATTCCCTCTAGTTTAGATTTTATTCTATTATTTATAATTTTTGTAAAAACTTTATATATGGTGGGGAGTAGGCTTATAGGTCTGTAGTTTTTAATTTCTTCCTTATTGCCCTTTTTAAAAATTTATATTATAAGTGAATTGTTCAATTTTTCGGAATTTTTCTCTGTTTTAGGCATTTATTGAAGAGTTTACTCAACTGTTTGATGACAGGGCTTCCTCCCAGTTTTAAGAAGTCTACCATAATTCCATCATCTCCTGGGGCCTTTCCATTTCCCACAGTGCCATTTCCACTTCACCTTGTAAGATCTCAGGGGCATCATGTTCTTCCTCACTTGAGTAATCCATAGATGATTCTTGGATGTCCCGGTCTTTGTCTTCATAGAGTTCAGTATAAAATTCCTGAATTCTTTTGATTATTGCATCTCTATTTTTTATCAGTTCACCATTTTTTCCTCTCACAGCAGCTATTTCCTTTGTTCCAACTGATAATGTTCGTCTTAGGACCTCCATATTACTATTGTTTTCTTTGTTTCTTTAATTTTCCTAGTACTATACGATCTAAGTTCATGTTTCATCCTTTTACATATAGTTTTACAAATTTCCGTATATTCTATTTTATTGGTGACAAATCTCTTTTCATATCTCTTTTTTTCTTCATCAGATCTAAGGTTTCCTGTCTTAGTTTTTCCTCTCCTTGGTGCTTTTTACACCTCCTATTTCTAGTGCACAATTCAAGATAGATTTTTTTAATATTTCATTAGCATCATCGATGGTAGTATCTGTGTTTAACTTTTTTAGTTCATTTTTGAGTGATTCCCTGTAACACTTTTTATTGTGGTAGAGGTATTGTAGATTCGCTAAATTGGAGTTTTTTCTTATGAGCTTATTCTGTTCCCATTTTTTGTTGATCCATACTTTTGCCCTTACTAGTCTGTGGTCACTTCCTGTGTTAAATATATTAAGCACTTCGGTATTATTTATTATATATCTTCTGTTGGAGAGGATGAAGTCTATTTCATTGTAAGTTTGTCCATTTGGGCTTCTCCAAGTCCATTTTCGGTTGATTTTCTTCTTGAAAAAGCTGTTCATAATAAAGAGGTTATTTTTTCTGCAAATTCAACAAGTCTTTCTCCTCTTTCATTCCTCTGTCCAAATCCAAATTTACCGATGGAGTTCAGATGGTCATCTTTAATGCCAATTTTGGCATTAAAATCACCCATTATAATTATGTAGAATTCTTTAGAATTATTGAATGTGGATTCTAATATTTCATAGAAATCTTCTATCTCTTCATCTGGATGGTCCATAGTTGGGACATATACTTGTATAATTTTCAGTTGGTATCTCTTATTTATAAAGAGACTTAGTTCAGCTATTCTTGATGTTATTTTATTTACAAACAGGACATTGTCCTTGATTGTTTTATTTATTAGGAATCCTACACCACCAGTTGAGTTTCTGTCACATTCACAGTGGTAGAGTAGATGTCCATCTTTTAGTCGCATGAGAGTTTCTTCTTTCCTTCTTATCTCTGAAAGGCCCACAACGTCCCATTTTATATGGTCCAATTCCTTCATCAGTTCTTCCAATCTACCATCATCCCGTAGAGATCTGCAGTTATATGTTCCTACTAATATCCTTGTATCATTGTGCACTGTAGGTGGACTCATTGTAGCTAGTGGAGACTGTAGCATATTTTTCGACCTAGACCCTCTGCCAGGACGCCTCCCTTTTTATGCTGGGCGACGGACGAGCCAGTATGTAATTTTCTTATTTTATTCATTCACTCATGGGGAGATATTTGGCCTTATAGCACCACGCTGGCCAGACGGGCTGGTGCCTCACAATAGTGCATAAGATGAAATGACACAGCAAAATAGGAAAGATTCACCCATAGCCCTCGAATACTCTAATAGCATTGGGGGTTAGCAAAGGAGCAAGAAGAGAAGAAAGAAGAAGTAGGGAAGGAAGAGGAGGGACCAGTCTACAGATAATATAACAGATGTATATTACATGAAGTAAGGCATGGTCCAGCATCAGGTACTTCGGGTTTCTGATTGCTAAATCGAGAAAACCGCATAATGTTGGTGAAGAACTAATCCTACCAGCTGTTAGTGAGGTCATATGCACTGTACTGCACAAACCAGCCTCTGATATTATCAAGAAAATTCCTTTGAGTAATAATACAGTGCAACGAAGAATTAATGAAATGGCCCAGGATGTTGAAGACTCATTATGTGAGTATTTAAAAACAAACCAGATCTCTATACAACTTGATGAATCTACTTTACCAGTTAATGAAGCCTTACTTTTAGCCTATGCACGATACATAAAAGAAAAAAATTCGCCAAGAATTATTATTTGCTAATTGACACTAAAGGAGAATCGATATTTCGTGTATTGGAAAGGTTTTTAAAGAAAAAGAAATCCCTCTGAATAATATCTTGTCAGTTGCTGCCGATGGTAGTTCGCTATCGCGGTTTTATTGCATATTTCAAGGAGACGTGCCAAAATGTATTCACTGTACACATTTTGTGCACTGTGTGATTCATTGTCAACATTTAGTTGCCAAATACCTGAGTGACAGCCTACAGGTCATTACATTATGTAATTACAGCAGTCAACAAAATCAAAAGTCATTCATTGAATGACAGATTGTTTGGACAACTTTCTGTTGAAAACGATGACGAATTCAATCGCTTGCTGCTCCATACAGAAGTTCGTTGGCTATCAAAGAGTGCCTGTTTGAATCGATTTTTTAGACTCTTTGACTTAGTGCAGAGGTCGGGAAACGGCGGCTCTGAAGCCGCATGCGGCTTTTGGCTGAACAAAGTGCGGCTCTTTTATATTGAATTAAAAGATACACAATTAATACAAGCAACTAAATATTGTTTTTTGATACAGCCTGTTTGTGGCGCTAGATGCTATGCATGTGACGAGTGTTATGCATGAAATTTTATGACACGAACAACTGCAACTACAGTACTTGACATTTGAAATACCGCTAAATGTTAACCCCTGCTTAAGGTAACTAGCGCCACGGCGAAATTTTGAACTAATTGATCAGCTGTCCTGTCAAACACCATGGTTTTTAGATACATACGCATTTTAACTGTCAAAATAAATATTCTGTTAGTTAACTTATTTATTGTGGTAGTACTAAACTGGTGCTTAATTTAGTGTCAGGTAATGTTATGCAGAAATTAATTTTTATTATGTTGAATTTGTGTTTTTGCTTGCAGGTAAATTTGTGATAATAAACCTCCTAATATGAGTTCAAGAAAAAGAAAAAGAAATGAAGAAAACAGAGGATTCAATAAAATGTGGATAGAGAAATTTGCATTTATAGAAGTAAATGGAAATCCGCAATGTTTAATTTGCCATCTACGACTTCAAAATAACAAATCAAGTAATATCGAACATTTCCGAGGAAAACATTTAGACTTCAGTAAAAAATATCCTGAGGGTGATAACTGAAAAAAAGCTATTGAAGAATTACAAAAGAAAACATTGATTCAGCAAAGAAATTTGTCAACTTGGACGAAATCTTCGTCGAATACTACTGAAGCAAGTTTTTTGTTATCCCTTGAAATAGCAAAAGCGGGAAAATCTTTTACCGATGGTGAATTTCTAAAAAATTGCACGTATGATGTCTCTGAAATTCTGTTTAAGGATATGAAAAACAAGGACGAGATACGTAAAAAAATTAAAGATTTACCCCTCTCGGATAGAACTGTCAAGGAACGGATTGTAACAATTTCTGCAGAGGTTTGAAATGTGCAAATTATGGATATTAATTCTGCCGATTTTATATCTATCGAGGCTGATGATTCAAATGATATTTTCGATATGGCACAATGCTACGTGATGGTTAAATATACCACATCTTCCGGTATTTGAGAAGAACTTCTTGATCTGCTAACACTTAAAGGACACACTACAGGTCAAGATATTTCAGAAGACCTTCTAACAAGTTTACAGAATAAAAATATAAATATTAATAATATAGTATGCATTGCGACCGATGGCGCGCCTTCTCTGATTAGAAAAATAAGGGGTTTGTTAAATTATCCTCCACTCATATTCCACATGGAGTTATTTCATTTCATTGCATTTTGCATCAAGAAGCTTTAGTTGCAAATTCTTTGGGATTATTACCACAACTAAAAAGAGTGATGGATGTTGTTGTTGTTGTTGTGCCAATGATCAATTTCATCCGATTTCAGGCGTTAAATCAAGACTTTTTTGACACATTTTTAGAGGAACTAGGTAGTCAACATAAAGATTTAGTGACATTTACATCTGTACGATGGTTATCAAGAGGAAAAGCATTAAAAAGTTTTTTCAGCACATAAAAGAAGTAACAGTTTTCTTAAACACTAAAAATTATTACTTAAATCATGTGGAACTTCTCAGTAATCCATTTTACTTGATATGACAGAACATTTTAATAAGCTAAATTTAAAGTTGCAAGGGAAGGGAAACACAGCCTTACAATTACTAGAGGAAGTCCTTACCTCTGAACAGAAACTAAGAGTGTTTTTCGAAGATGTTACTGAAGAAAAATTTATATATTTTGAAAATCTAAAAAAATTATGGATTGAATTTAAATCAAGAAAAAGATTGCAAAATATTGGCTGAAATGATTACTGTAATTTTAGATTCATTTACAAGCAGATTTTAGGATTTTAAAAAACATCAGGAGATTATGAAATTTATATTACATCCGTTAAACTGCAATTTAAAATTAATAGATATTGAAACTTTTCCCGGAATATCAATTGCAGAACTACAAATAGAGCTTCTGGAAATTCAGAATAAAAGCATCTGGGTACAAAAACTTCAGGAAATGGCAGCACAAATTGAAGAAAATGAGGAAACTATGGAAGAAACACCACAGGAAATTATATTTAAATGTTGGAATTCTTTCCCAACTAATTATTCAAATGCCAGGCGACTTGCTTTTGGGGTTTTGACTCTTTTCGGTTCAACGTACGATTGCGAACAATTTTTCTCTTCAATGAATTACATTAAAAATAGTATAGGAACAAATTGACTGATGAAAGTTTGAAAGCGGATTACTATTAAAGTGCACGACATCAGTGGCGGCCGGTAAAAATTTAAAGTGGGGATGCTGCATATACAAAAAAAAAAAAAAAAAAAAAAAAAAAAAAAAAAAAAAAACTTTTTTTCCCCCTAATCAGTAACGAATTTATTATTAAATAAATGTACACGTTCATTGCCAATCACGCGATATCGCGCGATGCGCGATCTCACAAAACGGCTAATCACGCGTTATCGCGTGGACATCGCTAACTAAATAAAAAAAAATAAAAAAAATTTGCCCACCACACGAAATTCCAATTTTCAGCTTGGCAATGAAAGTGTTAAAAAATTGCTTTATTAAAAATATTTCATCCTCACCACGAACAAACACCAATAATAAAAGTTTCGTATCAATAGCAATGACAAGCGCAAACGAATATCGGCGTTAGATCGCAGTGCATTTGTTTCGTGTAACGATAATTGAAAAAATATAATTCTTTTCATATTTTCAACAGTGACACTCGTCATAATTCAGCCTTGTATCTATAATAAATAAATAATTATATGTTATTTTAACAAAATAAAATAAGATTTACAAAAAATAATTCACCACGAACACACACCAATACTAAACGTTTCATATCTCATAGAAATAACGCGCGTAAGGTCATTAGATACACTGCCCAAGCGGCAGTGTATCTAATGACGTAACGTGCAATGACAAGCGCAAACGAATATCGGCGTTGGATCGCAGTGCATCTGTTTCATAATCTAAAGCGTTAATCGAACGATTCCAATGTTAAGCATTGTTATTATTTATAAACACAAACAAAATTTAATTTTTTCGTTTTTTTTTTAAGCAAATTGGCTGAGAAGATACAAAATTAAAAGTCTCATTAGTGAATTTTAAATTAAAACAATCAAATATCTATTAAAATACATAATATTGTATTTTTGTTCGGACTAATTCTTTTTGCAATACAAATTCTGACTTTTTTGCAATATTATACTTACTTAAACATGTTTTGTGATTAAAAAATTAATTAAACTTAATGTTGTTTTATTTATTGAACATATAAAAAATATATATGCAAACATAAAAGTGGTATTTGATATCTGGAAGTACTGAATTAAAAACAAATTTACCTAAGTTTGAACTAACTGCAACTTTGAGTCACCAGGAAAAATAGAATTGAAGTTGCAGCTCTCAAAATTTTGTTTTAATTAATTTTTTTGGTGGAATGGCTCTTTGGTTCAAAAAGGTTCGCGACCCCTGACTTAGTGCTACAGTTTTTAGAAAACTGAGATGATTTTTTACGAGCCAACTTGATTAATTTACAAAATGACATGGCTTATTTGATCGATTTGTTTAACAAATTTAATGAAACAAATCTACAGCTCTAAGGAGATGAGCTGAATTTAATAAAAACAAAAGCTGTTATTTTTGCGATTGTGTCAAAACTTGTCATGTACAAACGAAACTAGGACGAGGAGAATTCAGCCAGTTTCCAAATCTATCAACAGTGGAAAAATGTGATAAAGACGTGCTCAGCTATTGTCGGCACTTGGAGGCTCTCCAATGTGATTTCAACAGACGATTTAAAGATATTCTTGAAATGAAAATACACGATTGGGTTTTGGACCCGTTTTCAAGTAGAAACACAGAAGAATCTTTACAATTACAAGAAGAACTGATAGAAGTAACAACAAATGAGGAATTGAAATTAAAATTCAAAACGGGTACCAACAGTTCTGGTTGCAAAAGCAAATGCTTATACTTTATCCTGGATTGTGGATTGTAGTAAAAGAGTTTTTAATCGTATTTCCATCATCGTATTTAGTGGAACGTGGGTTCAGTTTGCAAAACTGAACCCCCCACGTTCCGATTGCAAATAGCTGATAGCGATTTTAGAATGCTGCTGACAAATATTGAGCCAAATATCAATAAATTGGCAGCAGCACACCAGGCTCATCCTTCTCAATATGATTGTTTTTAATATTACTGATCGTTATTTGCTATTTTAGGTGCGATTTGTATTTGTTTTCTTAATTTTAATAGCGTTATTACATTTTCAGCTCCAACTTGTCCTATCTTTACGCGCAATTTATGTTTATTTTATTGATTTTAATAAATAGTTTTAAAATTTTAGTTCCAAGGCGTCTTATTTCAAAACTTCAAAAATCTCTACTAGATGCATAATAAAACGCAAATTTGTTTCTGTATCTATCTGCTTGTTCGCTTAAAACTCGAGAACTGCTGATCCGATTTTCATACTCTTTTCTTTTATATGTATCAGGTAGAGCTGGTCAGGTCTCAGAAAGTAGTTTCCAGATGGTGTGTGTGTGGGGGGGGGGGGAGTACTGAATAATGTTTTTTTTTTTTTTTTTTGGAAAAGGGGGCAGTAAGCCAAATAAGTTTTGGAACCACTGGTCTATAGGTCGGAGATAAATTTCATCGACCGGTGTGATCCCACCGGTCGATGGGCTTGAAGTAGCCAAAAATGTTCCTTGTCTGAATGTGAAAATTAGTGTTGATTACAATTGGGAAAACAAAATATCTTCCGGAATTCGATAATGGGAATATTGTGGGTGTCCATCTAGCTGGAGCCACGATTTTGAAAACACCACAGCATCGATGGGCTTGAAGTGGCCAAAAACGTTTCTTGTCTGAATGCCCAGCACAAATATCTTTCGGAATTCGATAATGGGCTTATTGTGGGTGTCCGTCTAGCTGAAGCCACGATTTTGAAAACACCACAGCTAACTGGCGTTTCAAAAAATGAGATATTCTGGGTATTTAATCAGTGGAAAAATAACCCACATTGCTTCGAAGAGGCTTAACTATGGTCCTAAGACAGACTGTCAGTCTGTCATCATCTGAGAAGGCTTGTACGGGCAAACAGAACTTCATGTGTGCCACAATTGACCAAAGCATTTAATGAAGGTTGTTCCTATCCTATACCTCACAGAACTATGCACAGGTAATTGAAGAGGATCGGTATTGGTAGGCGCATGCCTATACGGAAACTACTGATTTTTGCGAAGAACCGGAAAGTTAGTCTACTGTGGTGTCAGGAACACCATGACTGGACATTGGAAGACTGAAAAAAAGTCATATGGTCCATCCTGGAGTATACTGTATTTATTGCACCTGTAATTTCCCTGTATAGGTGAAACAGAACGCATAATTCCTATCAGAAAAAAAAGGAACATAAACGGCACATTAAATTTAACAACTATGGTAAATCTAACTTTCTGATCATGCCCTGAATACTCTACATAAAATTGACTGAAAAAGGCATCTGTTGTTTACACCACACCAAAGCGTGGTATGAGTGTAAATTTAAGAAGGTCTGTGAAATTCTCATCAGCCACCCTCATCTTAACGATAATGGTGTTCTAAAAATCCCAAGAATATGGATGGCACACTTTCTATCCACATAACCTTTTGGTCTAAGAGTTAATTATAATTCGACTGTAAGTAATTTACATCTTAACTCTAATATAACGACACTCATGTTAAATTATGGATTAGGCCACCACTTTTGCTGTAATAAAACTATGTATATGAATTTTTTTTTTTTTTCTCTGATGATAGAATATAGCTTTGATGTATTTTTTTTCCCCACTAGAAGTCAGGCCAGTAGAATAACGGTTGATCAAATCATTGTCACTTTGACATACTGTTTGAAATGCAATATAGCTTGTCTTTGTATATATATATATATATACTGTATATACAAAGTCCTAACACGGGTGTAGTCTCCATAATTCTGCTGAAATTAATACTGATCACCATGTAACAATAAAGGAAAGCTTTCTTTCAGAGGTGAACTGTAGACTTGAGTATACATTCATGAAAAAATGGGAGTTTAAAAACAAGAACACAACTAAACTTAGCAGAGTCAGTGTCAGAGCCTGAAGGAAATATTCACTGATTTGGCTAGGGAAGTAGGCGATGAAGTTGTCTGCAAGAAAAGAAAAAAAAAACAGATTTCCATAGGCCAGCGTTTCTTAACCTTTCTAAGCCCAAGGACCAGTAAAATGCCTAAAACAATTCTACGGTCCACTAGGTTATGTAATTTTTTTAAATGTATGTGGGGATTACCAACATTTACAGTACATATACATAAACATTTACAAATACATATGGAAACATAATTAAGTTGGAAGTAAACGATTAAAAGTGTATCATCACTGAACAAATTTTTAATTTTTATTAAACAAATAAAGGTATCCGTTTCCGATTTGCTGTGGGCAAATGAATGGGTATGTCAGCGCAGTCCCACTGATACCCCATTCATCTCCCCACAGCAACTTTTATATTTTATGTTATTCCAATTCATCTGCTCACACTCATTAAGCGCTCACCCCACAACAACATTTTTAGCACCATTGGTACCATGGGAAAATAACGGGGAATGTCAGCACCATCCCACTGATATCTTCATACATTTGCCCACAACGACGTTTATCTTTAATCCCCATTTATCTACCCACAGCAATTTTTATATTTTATATGTAATCCCCATTCATGAAGCTAGCAACAGAACACTTTTATCTTGACTCACTCTCTGATTCCACCTGCTACATGTAACCTATTCCATTCGCTAAGTGCGTTGTGACACGAGTGAAAAATGTTCTTATATCTTAGTTTATTCATCATAATACTGAATACGAACTTGACATCTATGAATTCCATCATGGATGACATCCCTTGTCCTGTCTAATTCATCCCCTGCATATATCCAAAAATTTCACTCAGAACATCCCAAAGCCATTAATGACCCCCCCCCCCCCCCACACACACACATACATCCAGCCGATATGAATCGCCTTATTTCCCTGATGAGTTTTCCATGACCAACAAAAAAAATTAAGACATTCTGTTATGTGAGGTCATTCCCGATATCCAACCCATGATGTCAGTCGCAAAGCGCCATCCACGTGGTCGAGCGCATTTTCCCACCAGCGATCGTATGTCGTATATACTGTACGCATGTAATTTGTACTAATCGTGTTATGATTGTGGTTTTAATTATATCCGTCCTGTTTTATCCAGAGGTCATCGTAAATCTGGCAGATTCAATAATCGTGTGGTGGTTTTATTTATATCCGTCTTGTGTGCTGCTTGTATTCTTATTGTGATGTGTGTTTCTGTACAATCCATGACTGTACGGATGTTATCTGCATGCGACGGATTCGATGTGCTCGGCAGCATATTCTCGCAAGCGACTGTATGAGATGCGGGACTTTGCTAAACGGTTCGCGGGCAACTATCCTCCTCGCCAGCAGAGCTAAGCTTCACCGTGACGTCACTTTGCGTACCTTTCGTTTCATCTCCGATTTTGGAAATAGATTAATTCCAAAAGCAGTAACGAGAATAATCAGAAACTGTAGTCCAAATAAATAAATATGATATAATTATGTTACTACTTACTTTTTATGAGATGGTTCAGCTTCTCGGCCCTTGCAGAGTTGCTGGATATCTGGCTCAATATTGGTAAACTTCAGTCGAAGGTCGGCACACACGCTAAGGCGATTTCTGTATTGTGTTTTTATTTGAAGGAGAGATGAAAATCCTTTCTCACAAAGATAGGTTTTAGACAACTAGATGACGATTTTGAGTGTATCTTCAGATAATTCGGGAAATTCACTTCTCACTGAAGGCGAGATCCAAAATCGAGCCACCCCATGATCACAGAATTGCATTTTAACTCCAATGTCACTTGAAAGCTCAATTAGCTATTATTTTTTCGATAACGAAAGGTCGTTCTCGTGACTATAAGCCTGAAATGGATCTCGAACCCACAGAAATTTCTTATAAAGTTATTCGGAAAATATGTTTCAAAATTACCGTTTCAGATTATTGAGGTGATCACAACCCCTTTGCAGAAACTCAGAATCAACAGAAATATAATTTTCCACTAAAAAGGTTTCCAATGTTGGAAAAGGTGCAAATTGTCTGTCTTTTACATAATCAATCAATAAAACCAGTTTTTCTCGAATGCCTTTATTTTGTCGTAGGCATCAAGAACAGATGCCTAATTTCCCTGAAGGGAGAGATTTAGTTCATTTAATTTCGAAAAAATCAACTAACGCCTTTTATTCCCTAATAGGGAGTAGGCGAGGCCTTTATACCCTATCTAGCTTTTGGAGACTAAGTGGGTAGGTCAATCTCCACCAGTACACAATCAGAGATAGCTGGCCCATGTTTATCACTAATTATAGCAGCCGCCGATGAAGAGGCTGGTAAACAAGTGCTGCCATCTCTTTGAAATAATGTGGGTACTACGGTCGATTTTCTTGAGTTTCCAGGAGGAAAAACCCACTTGCCTGTGCCAGAGATCGACTAACTTGGGAACCGGTCGAAGATAGGCTTAGAAAAAGTTCCTCCTGTCAGCGACTAGACTAGAACCTAGGTCTAACTTCAAGCGGCCAAGCACAGAGGACGCAAGCGCCACTTCCACTGAGCTACACAGGCCGTTTTTTTTTTTTTTTTTAATTTCGAAAAAATGTCTGAAAGATAGGATAGTGTTGATAACCATCTTCGTCAACAAGGAGTGATACAAAATCAGAATTACGCTCATTTACAAATAATAAAACTTCGTGCCTTAATTGAAATAACCTTGTTAGTACTTTGACCCTGAAAAGCCAGTGAATTTCAGAATGAAGCAAAAGTTGTATGTATTCATTTCCCATTTTATCGCAGAGTACCGAAAATAACCTGTTATTTAACGGTCGAGCTTTAATAAAATTAACTAGCTTTATAGCGTTGTATAGCACAGTTTTAACTTCTGGTGGCATTCCTTTGGAGGCTAACGCTTCCCTATCTATGAAACAATGTACCCAATTCATATCCGGAGTTACTTCCTTGATCATAGAAACAACTCCACTATGCCTGCCTGTAAGGGTGCAAGCTCCATCCAAAAGAAAGCCCATGCATTTTTCCCACTGGATCCCTTTGTGTATTGTTATTAGAGTGTGAAATATTTCTTCTCCAGTTGTTTGGGATCACAAAGTTCTACAAAACAGAATATCATCATGAATGTTGTTATCATGCACATATCTTACGTAGCATATTAACTGCGCATCATCTGTAACATCAGTAGTCTCATCTATTTGTAACGCATAATAAGGACTCTTCTTAACTTTCAATTAACTGAGATTCTAGGTCACCTGCCATATCATTAATTCTGCGACCGACAGTGTCATTTGAAAGAGGAATCAAAATCAACATCTTTTAGTAACTTGTTGCCAAGCAGTTTTTACCACATATTTTATAGCTGGAAGTACTAAATTTTCCCTGATAGAATTAGGTTTCCCTGTTTTCACTATGCGCAAACTTAAGAGATAGGATGCTTCCAGTGCCTTGCTATTAATCGAACCCATGGCTGAAACTATATCTTTCCCATGGTTTAATGTCCCTAAGCGTCGCAGAAAAAAATCGTTTAGCTTATTTTTCACATCACAATGTTTAGTTTCTAAATGTTTCACAGGTTTCATGCACTCGTTCGACAACACTTCATAACACAAAACACATTGAGGTTTCTGTTCACTTTCATATCCACACCAAGTAAACCCGAATTCCAAATATGAACTGTTATATTTCCTACAGTATCTTTTCTTTGAACTGCTTCTTTCTTCTACTTTAATAGTATCAGATTTACTCGCTGTTACAACACGTGTATCACAATTAGGGTTAACATCACCTGTTTTATTTGCTCTTCTTTTCAAAGTCCTAGTTCTAAGCCACTTTTCCATTATTAAAAAATGTTTCTGAAAAATATATAAATACTGGGGCTAACTCAGGACACACTTTGTCCACGTATCATTTAGCACTTCTGAAAGTATACTACACCTTGGTTGAAGGAGGAAAACCTTCAGTAATAAAAATCAATAAACAACAAGCAATGGGTTGAAATGTGGATAACACATGTTCACTTCAAATCTGACAAAACAGCAAGGGAAGGCGGAAGCAATAAAACTATACTGTTGTTCACTTCACCCCTCTTATTATTCGTCATTCTGCTGCTACAAATTATTGTGCTGCCAGAATGACGAGTAATAAAAGAGAGGAAGTATAGAACACAACAATATAGTTTTATTGCTTCTCTGAACATTGACGCTATTTTTTTTTAAGTCTCCATTTGATATCAATAATTTTTACTTACTTATTCAATTTTAATTTGTTTGGATAATTAAATATACATATATTTATTTATATATTTAATTAATTTAAGTCTGCCTGAAGACCACAGGTTGAGAAACACCACTACAGCACAAGAATTTAAAGAGGCAGTCCTGAAAAAGAGGAAAGCATACTGAAAGTTCCTAGCTAGTTAGCAGATGTCCTGAGAGAGTATAGAGAAAAAATGTGAGGGAGATAAGTTGCATGCAAAAGTACCTGAACAAGGCATGAAAAGTCTTTGGCAAGAATATGGGAAAAAAATATCATGAGGATGGTAAAATATTCTGGAGGCTATCGAGAAAGATTCAAAACAGAGAAAGAGTACTGTAAAAGCGATGAGATCAAAAAGGTGATATAAAAGCAAGAATAAATAATATCTGACCTAAAATGTTCAAATATGAAGGTAGAAACTTTTTATAGTAGCTAGACTCATAATTCAGGTCTGGTCAAAAGGTCAAATTTTGGATGATTGGAATAGAGGGCTTATTGTACCTGTCTATATATATAGGAAGGAAAATAATACAGAATATGACAGTTAAGAGAAATTTCACAATTCCAAATAAGAGTTAAGCACACATGAAGAGATTTTAAAAAATCATGGAAGGAAAAATCAGACAAAGAAGCTGAATTTAGGTCAGGTAGTGGCTGTCAGATATTTTCAGTGACAAACAGCTGAGAAATTGTGAAAATATAACAAGGTTTAGTACTTAAGTTTTGTAGACCTGGAAAAAAAACATACAAGGTGCCAATAGAAAAGTTTGTCAAAATGGAGGAGTGTCCTCCCATGATGAATCCTTGGAGGTGTCATGTAATCATAATAATAATAAGGAACATAACACAGCAATACATACTTCACATTTAAGTTGTAAGCCAAGCATTTAGAACTGAAGGAAGTATAAGATGGTTTGATATAAAATCAGGTGTAAAACAAGGATAGACACCATCTCCAATCTTATCGATTACCTATGCGAATCACATTATGAAAAAAAGTGACAAACCTGATATCAGAATCAGAGATATCAAACTTAGCTCTTGCTTTATGCAGATATATCCATAAGGAAATCCAGTTTAAGTCCCCAGGATTCTTTAACTAAACTTTAACTTAACAGCTGTAATAAATTTGGCATGAAAATTAGCAATAAAAAGACCAAAACTATGAAAATAGTACCTCAAGTGCATTCTCACTGGAAAACCTTAAAACAAATTTATATATATACTGGAGTAAAAAAGAGAAATTAACCAAAACACTAAACTAGCAATATACAGTGGTCAAACCAGTTGTTTGACCACTGTGATCTAAAAATTTAAGCATTTGATCAAAGATTAGAGATCACAAATATGAGAGTTCTGATAAAAATTAGGGACCTGAACAGATGGCAGAATAATATTAAACATGAAGACATTAGGAAGAAACCTGACATTATTTGCATTTAAAATGTGTTAGGTGGTATGCTCATTTAAACAGAATGGGAGAGGAAATTATGCGACACCTCCAAGTCCCAAGACTCGTCAATGAAGGGACCCACTCCACAACTCTGTCTCCACCACTCAATCCACCAACTACTGCCCACCACCACTAGTACTTTCACAGACAATCACAAACATCCATGCCCAAGGTAGGATTCGAATCCACAGCCTTTTGGCTGGAGAGCAGATACACTAACCACTTGGCCAACCAGGCCAGCTAAAGGTAAGCAAAACAGGTGTTTGATGCCAAGATAGCAGAAAAAAAAAAAAGACCCAGAGGAGTTTAGGTGGAGTGATTCAGTCAGAAGTGCCCTAGAAGAACGAAATATTAGATACAATATTGGAGTGGTGATAGCAATAGGCTAATTTGGAGGAAATTTGTTCATAAAAGATTAATTTATTTATTGTTGACTGCACTATACTAGCTTTGCTTATTCTGTTATCTATTTCCATATCTAATTTGCTATCTTATCCCTATAAGCGTGCCCAAACAGTTCAAATATCTGTTTACTATTGAGAACAGTTTTTCATCATCATCATCAAATTCCTGCCATGTACCCTCAAGGGGTGTACAGGATATCACAGTACTACATGAAAAAATTACATCATTACTAACTTCCTATCTACAATTTTCCTCCAAATCAGTCTGTTACTTGTCAAGACTCCAACATTATCAGATCTTATATTTCTATCGTCTAAGGCACTTTGTACCGTATCAATCCACCTATATCTTGGTCTTCCTCTGGGTCGTTTTCCTGCCAACCTGGCAGAGAACACTTGTTTTGCTAATCTTTCCTCTCCCATTCTATTTAAGTGACCATACCACCTGAGATTAGCTCTGCTAACGCATTCCTGGATGCTGACAATGTCAAGTTCTTTCCTAATATCCTCATTTTTAATATGATATTGCCATTGATGCCATCTGTTCACGCCTCTAATCTTTCTCAGGACTCTCATATCTGCGGTCTCTAGTCTTTGGTCAAGTGTTTTACTTTTGACCCAGCTCTCAGATCCATAAGTTAAAACTGGTTTGAACACTGTCTTGTATAGCTAATTTAGTGTTCCGACTAATTTCTTTCTTATTCCATATGAATTTATTCAATTGACTTCCCACCATACCAGCTTTGCTGATTCTGTTGTCTATTTCTATATTTAATTTACCATCTTCAGTAAAAATCGTGCCTAAGTAGCTGAAATGTTTTACTTGTTCCACAGGTTCTCCATTCACAACACAGTTGACATTTTCAATGATTCTGCCTATTTTCATTGATTTTGTATTGCTGACTTTCATACCATATCTATTACAACAGCTATTCAATTTATCAGAGAATCTTGCAGCCTTGTAGCGGATTTATTTAGAAGTATAACATCATCCGCATAAAGTAAAGAGCTGACATTAACATCTCCAATTTTGATATCAGGTTTAATACCACATTCCTTCATAATGTGATCCATATAGATAATGAATAACAGAGGGGATATTGTACATCCTTGTCTCACACCAGATTTAACATTAAACCATCTTCCTGTACTTCCTTCAATTCTAACTGCTGACTTACAACTCAAATAAAGACTAAGTATTGCTTGATATAATGCCCCATTGACACCATATAACTGCAGCGTATTGAATAGCTTCTCTCTTGGCACCTTGTCATATGCCTTTTCCAAATCGACAAAATTTAAATACAGATCTTTGTTGTATTCCCATGCTTTCTCGACTATTTGTCGTAAAGTGAAGATCTGATCTTGACAGCCTCTATTTGGCCTGAATCCAGCTTGTTCTTCACCAAGCTTTTCTTCCACAATTCTTCTCAACTGTTTCTCAAGTATACTTGCATAGATCTTGCCAGGAACACTCAGTAGGGAAATACCTCTGTAATTCTCACATTCAGTTTTATTTCCCTTTTTATATATGGGTACTATGAGAGCTCTACTCCAATCATCGGGAATTCGTCCCTCTGTACAGGCTTTCTGAACTATGCAGTGCAGCCACTGTAAGACTTTTATACCACCATACTTCAGCATTTCTGGTCGAATATCATCTACTCCTGCTGCCTTTCCACATTTCAAGCCTTTGATGGGTTTTTCTATTTCAAGTATGGATACGTATTCCTGACTGCATGCCTGGTCAATGTTTTTTTATCACTGTGCTGTCATCACTGCTTGTTTCATTTAGCAGTTTTTCAAAGTAATTACTCCATACTTCAAGGATATCTTTTTCTCCTGTTTTCATGTCACCTTTATCATCTCTAACTCATTTTACAGCACTCTTTCCTCCATTCCTAAGCTTCTTCAACAACCTCCAGAATATTTTGCCACCTTCTTGATATTTATTTTCTATATTCTTGCCAAAGTCCTCCCATGACTTTTGTTTAGCTAGTTTTACGCACTGTTTAGCTTTCTTACATTTATCTCTGTATTCTGTAAGAGTAAAAGCTGACTTATTTGCCAGGAACTTTTGATATGCTTTCTTCTTTTCCTTCACTGTCTCTTTAACTTCCTGTGTCCACCAGGGAGTTCTGATTTTTTTATCCTTGCACACAACCTCACCACATGCCTCTCTGGCAGAATCAATCGATGTTTTCTTCAGAGTTTGCCACTGAATCTCCAAGGTTTGATTCCTGTTCTCAAAGTCTTTCATTTTCTTTTCAATAATCTTTCTGTATTTTAGTCTACAGTTCACATCTGAGAGCTGCTCAACTTTTATTCGCTTTAAAACTTTCTTACATGTTTTTCTTTTCAATATGAAATTCAGTTTTATCCTGCTCAAGACTAAATAGTGATCACTTCCAATTTCAAATCCTCTGTACACTCTGGTGTCCTGCACCAGGGAGAAAACATCACTATCAACAATAACATAGTCAATGAGACTTTTTTTATTCCTAACCTCTTGTCTTTTTTTATTGCAGGCTAGTATTTAAGCCTTTTCAGCAAGAAGTTTCTTTTGAAAGCTTTTGAGAAATAGTAGTCTAGATGTCCCTGATAATTATTTGCTGCATATGCTATAATGTTGAATTCTTTGATTAAAAAGTTAGTCTCTAAGGTAAACTGTAAACACTATGACTCAGTATTTTGTGAAATACTCTCATTTCATTATATTTTTTATTATATATGTTTTCTTTAGAAATCATGTTAACTGCTAATCTCTACATCACACAAAGTAATCAACTATAATTTGTTCAAAGTTAAAGGACAAAGAACAATGACAGCAAACATTCTTCTTTAATGTAGAGTACAGGATTACAATTTTTCTGTTGTTTTATAAAATTTGTCAGTCTGGTTGGCTAGGCAGATAGCATTTCCATTCTTCAACCAACAGATTGTGGATTTGAATCCAAATATAAAGATAACTGCTTGTGAATGTCTAAGTAGTAGATGAATTTCATTGCCTGACATGAGATCCCCACCCCCCTTGTCCTTATTTAATGAAGACCTGAAGTAGTAAATTGAAAAAGTTCCATCTAGAGAGCAGAGTTTCTGGATTATGTAAAAATAATAATAAAACAAGAAAAATAGTTAAAAATATATATAAAAAAAAAAACCTTACCCCACCCACAGTACTAGAAAATATTATAGGTTTGCAACCTTTCATAGATGGGAGTCACATTAAAAAATTATTGCATGTGATAGTATTATCTAATGTTTTCATTTAATATTATTATCTGTGGAATGAGAAAATATTTATTAATTTTCTCCAAATCTGCCAATTCATGAATACTGACTCAGCTATTACAATAAATAAGCTGTTATTATACTCTTCATGGGCTGTAGGTTGGTGCACTGCCCTAAGGAATTTTCTCTGAATTTGTAGGCTTTTTTTTTTAATGTGTTTCCCACTCACAAAAGGTTATTAGCAAACCTATAGTGCATTTGTACCATGGGTGGGCTAAGTCATGCTTCAAAAGGCAAAGGTTCTGAAAAATTTTGAAGAATATATATATATATATATATATACTTTAAAAAAAATCGGGGAATAAAATTAGAAGTAATGTCTTTTCTTGTAGTTCTAACACTTTTGAGAATTTCGTGAATAAAGGATATCTTGCCCGCTTAAATATTGTACTACTTTCGTCGCTTATTGTAGCTGCTACTAGTTTACGGATTCTCTTTCAAAAAGAACAAATTTTCATGTTTCTCTATTGAAATTCTTACTCTTAAAATTTCATACTATAAAAAAATCAAATTTACTGGCCAAATGAAATTTTGTCAAGTTATTACATTTTTTGTTACACAATTCCACATAATTTTTTTTATTCCCAAAATAAAAATATTAATAAATAAATCTGAATGCCTTTTAATCACCAAAGGGAGTAGGCAAGGATATTTAACCCTACATTTTTGAAAAGTGAGAGACAGACGATCTTCTTTTGTCAGCACAGATAGCTGATGCAAGGATATCAATTATTTTTATAGACATCCAGACAGAGTAAAGAGTATGGCAGACTAATACTGCCATCTCATGGTCACTAACTCTAACATCATATTATTATCCGAAACAGTTCAAGTTCTATGGTTTAGTTTTTGTGAGTTACAGGGTTAAACTTGCTTGTAATCAAGCTTGTACTAGTCTTTCCTATGGTCTAGTTTGCTATGGAAGCAAACCATTCCCATAGAGCTAAAGAGGCAGGCTAAAACAAATTATAAGTCAAGTTAATGATTGTTATCAATTTCACTAATTCTTCAGTTTTGTGATTTTTTTTCCTATGGGGTTTCAGATCTACATAAATTTATAAGCTTGATACCGTTCTGCAATATCACAAAATATCTGTGCAGCTTTGCCATGTGGTTACCTCATACCATCATGCCATGCCACTTTTTCATTCCATTACAGGCAACTCTGTAGTGCAATTGAAAGAATGATGGTATGTTGTGCCCTTCGATTGGAAAAGGAATAAATATGATTCTCGTCGTGATGAGAGGAATCTTTATATATGGGTTTTTTCAATTCAAGGTGAGTTAGTCAATCTCATATGGAGATAGCAGGGTTTTTTCTTCCAGAAACTCAGGTTTTTCATCCCACATACAGACAAATTGGCCTTGAGAACACATGCAATTTACAGACAAAAAATACTAGTGGTGGTAGACAGTAGATGGCATTGGTGTAGGTGATGATGGTAGTGGTGGAGATGGATAGTTGTAGAGTAGGTGCATCCCTCAATGAGTCTTTGGACTCCTTGGAGGTGTTATGTAATAATAATAATCTTAGAAAATTCATACACATGCACAGACTTAGGTGCTAATTGCATATGATTTTTCATATTAGCTTAGTAAACTTTTTTTACAGGTCTTTTAATATCAATAAGGCTTAATATCTTACTTAGCAATCCATAATTCATAAACAATGGCAAAAATAGCACACAAACTTGCTTTATACTAAATTTAACAATGGAACATCATTACTGTACATTTTTTAATTCAAGCTATTTATTTCTCTGCATAATTGTATAATATACCCTTTATGGGAAAGTTTTGCAGATTTATTAAAATTTATATATTAAAGATTAAAATTTCTATATCTTCATATTTCAGCCAGTCACATATCTTCTGAAGCTGCCTTTCCAAATTTCAAATTTTTTGATGTTGGAAACATCTTTACCAGTGTTATCCAGAAATTTTTGTCATGATAAAGTGTTATGTTACAGAATTATTATATTATAGAGGCATTACATTCAATTTTGAAAACTTCTAAATATGCAGCAGGACACTATGCAGCTGGTACCAGGGGCGAATTCTCCATGCTTGCTGCACAAGCCCATTACTTGAGAAAGAAGTAATATTTATTTGTTAATAAATGCATGCATTTATAAGCATTCCATTTAGGCTTTTATTTTTGTAGACAGAAGACGTCTTAAGCTTGCGCGACAATAATTCAGCTTTGCGTTATGTATTGAAGGCTGATGCTTGCTTGTCTAGTCAAAGCTACCTTGGTTTGCTCGGTTGTGGGAGCTTCCAGGTCCTTGCTGCAGCACTGCAATTTCATGCACGTGCATAGCCATTTCTGCTTCCTTCATGTCATCTTAAACACAGGCCATATACAGTGAAAGTAGCTCTAGCCAGTGAGCTTCGGCCAGCCTTTTACAAGCGTGCGTATTGCTTGGTAAAATTAAGTTACAACCAACTTTTTATGACGATGTTATTGATCAGTTCATAAAGAAGAACCGTAGGGTAGAATTTGTATTCGCGTACTGAACTATGCTCTATTTTTCTTGAATATTTTCTACTGCTGCTATATTGCTGGTTGCCTCATTTAATAATTTTTGAAGTAATTATTCCAGATATGCAGAATAATTATGCACCAGACAGTAACCATTTCAGAGGAAGAAATAGAAAATTTCTATGAAGAACTACAACAGGAAATAGATAATCCCAAAAATAGAGAACTCATGATAGTGATAGTGATGGGAGATTTTAATGCTAAAATAGGACAGTTCACAGCAGACAAAAAAGATGTGATGGGGAAATTTGGATACGGAGAGCTTAACGTTAGAGGAGAACCATTACTCCACTTCTGTAAAGCAAATGATCTAATGATTATAAACACATTGTTCTATCAACGCCCTAATAATAAATATACATGGACATCCCCAAGATGGTAATGGAAAAGATCAGTAAATAATGTACGAACATTAAGAAGTTTTGATTTTAACACTGACCACGAAATATTAACTGCCAAAGTGAAGATAAAATTCAACAGGAAAAACAATATCAGAAAAGAATTAAACATCAATCTATCAAAACTAAAACTGCTCAAGCAGAAGTCGATTTTTAGAACAGATGTACTTGAAATTAAAACCCTTCATCTTCCAGAACAGTGGAAAATACTGGGAAGAAGGAAAAGAAACAGTGTTATCAATTGCAAAAGACACTCTAGGTTCCAAACCCAAAATAAACAAACAGTGGATAACCCAAGAAATCATAGCTACAATAGAAGAGAAAAGAGAGGCCAAGATACTTGTAAACTAACAAAACAATGAAGAAGAAAAACAATAAAGTTGATAAGCTATGCAAAAAAAAAAAGTCAAAGAAAAATGGTTAGAAGAAAAAGCTAAGAAATGCCAAGAAGCATACCAACAAAACAACCTAAAAGTCTTCCATGATACTGTAAGAGAAATTACAAAGGAATTCTCAGCAAAAGCAGTAACAATGATAAACAACAAGATGACTGAAACTGGGAATATTGAAGATATAAGAAAAATGTGGTCAAACCATTTTAAGACCATCTTCCACTACAATGCCAACAATAGAAGAAAATAACGACCACCCAAAAATTTTACAAGAAGAAGTTAGATACGCAATAAAACAGATGAAAAACAATAACACACCAGGCATTGATACTATCCCTACTGAACTGTGGTCATATGGAGGCAGCATATCAATAGAATATTTAACAACCTTATTCAATAAAATACTACAAACAGGAGAGATCCCAGATGACTGGAGAACTGGAAAGATCATCCCAATATACAAGAAAGGAGACAAAAGAGACTGCAGAAATTACAGACCAATCACAATTTACTCCCTCACACCTATAAAATATTCATAAGAATTATACAAAATAGATTAAAAAAGACCTGTGAAGAAATGATAGGCATAAAACAAGCTGGTTTCCGAGGAAACTATTCAACAATATACCAAATTTTCACATTGCGCCAACTAGTAGAGCTCAGCTGGGAAGACCATAAAGAACTATATTGTTGTTTTGTGGACTTTAAACAAGCTTTCGATAGCATCAACAGAGAAATCCTTCTTAAAATTCTACTAGAAAAAGCAATAGACAAATATATAATATAGTTTCTGATAAAATATTACTCTAAAACAAATGCAATAATTAAAAAGGACACACTCACAACAGAACCCATAGAGATCCAAAAAGAAGTAATGCAAGGATGCCTATTATCCCCATGCCTGTTCAACATATATCTAGAAGAAGTTGTAAAGAAGGCAATAGACAATGAACCTGGAATCAATGTCAGTGGTTTAAACATAAATAATATCAAATATGTGGATGATCTCATCCTTCTTGCAAGAACCCCAAATGAACTATAAAAGTTGATAAACAAGCTAAACGAAACATGTAAAACATATGACATGACAATAAATATACAAAAGACAAAAGCGATGAAAATAGGGAGGAACGGAACTACCATTTCAGCCACCCTAAACAGAGAACGAATAGAACAAGTAGACAACTTCACATACCTTGGATCAAAACTAACAGAAACAATAGATGAACTCAAAACAATCAAACACAGAATAGCAATAGGATGGACCACCATGGGAAAATTATAGAAAATCTGGAAAACAAACAAGATATCTAAGCAAGCCAAAATCAAATTATATGAAGCAATAATTATACCAACAGTCATCTATGGAGCAGAAGCATGGACAGTTAAGAAAAGAGAGGAGAAAAAATTGCTGGCATTTGAAATTAAATGCTTAAGAAAAATAAATAGAACAAGTTGGATAGAAAAGAAAACAAACATCAGAGTCACACAAGAACTATTGTATAAAAAGACAATAATAGAAAAAATTAGAAAACAACAATTGAGATGGTTTGGTCACACCGTACGCAGACAGTCTTCCTAACGTCCTAATCAATACTTTTCCAACTGAAAAAAAGAAGACCCGGAAGACCAAGAATTACCTGGCTGAAATTAATAAAGAACATCTTGGAATGCAGAACATATAAGGAACTTTTTCGAACAGCAAGGAATAGAGAAGACTAGAAGATCCTGCTCAAGAGAAGACTCGACCCGTCTTAGATGGAAGAGAAAAAGAAGATGCAGAATATCCTAATCTTCAGTTTTTATGACCTGTTTCTATTTGCTATCCTTTTTCTTCCATTTCTTAATCCAGAATATTTCGCTGTCTTCAAAATATTCATCATTTTGCTGCCTTCATGATATTCATCTTTTATAAATTAAAGATACCAAGAAATGATATTCTTGGTTTTATCCTTTATCCAAGTGTAAGCAAAATCCAAGTTTGCACATGAAGTGACTTCACAACTAGGCTATTCTTTGTTGTTGTTTTTTTTAACTACTTTTACAAATAACTTAGCTTTTACACTTTTTTGCTTTATGTAATTTAAGGCTTATGTTCCCACTTGTCAGGTCCAAAATACTTTGAATTACAGAGGTCATATAAATGCTAAGATTTTTTAGGATAGCATGCCTGATATCTGAGTATCATGGATTACTTATTAGGCATGGAGAATATAAATGCTAAACTGGACTGTTGATGGCTGGGTTATGTTTACGATACTGGAAGAAAATGTAAACAAGTTGTTTATGGCAGTAACCTTTATTCCTCTTAATGGAGATTAGAAATTGAGGTGGGGTTTACTCCATTTGAACAGATTGCATTTTCTTTTGATTTATGTCAAACTGAGTAGGAAACAAAAAGGGGAGGAGGGAGAAGAGAATAGGGTGAATAGTACATATATAGGAGGATGCTTGGGATTAAAAGAAATATTTTCCTTCCTTCACTCAGTAACATAACTCCAAAAAAAGGGGTCACAAATATGAACACACATCAATTCAATCCTGACAGAAATTCTTTCTCTTTACATAACAAAAAGAAAATATCAAACTCCAGAAGTATTAAAAAAAAAAATACATTCAATTCTCTGTCACTTTAAAATGTATTTTTCTAATTTTTATAAAGCCTCAACATTCCCATAAATACTCTTATACTGATAGGTGCTATAAATGCTATGCATCCCAATATCTTCCTTTTTCCTCCTGTGTGTGAATGTGATGATGGTACCAAAAGAAAACAATCAATTATAATTGCATGACTTCCAATACCTCCAATTTCCTCCTTACACTAAAAATTTTCAAAATCCAGTGCAGCTTCTCTATAAATATTTCCTTTCCTATTTCCTTCTAATACCATCATCCAACACTCAAAGGACCAAACATAAAACAACTCTGCAAGACAATCAACATAATCTAGATAATAGATATGGGTGGGTTACTATCCTCGTAGACAACTTCAGAATTTTCATTGCTGGATGAATCTATCATTCTTTTTTCGTTCCCCTCCCCTCTCTCATGGATTTTTCCACCCTGTATTTTGCATTTAGTTTTCAACCTGTTTTGCCCTTTCTTTAATATTTGTATATTTGAACCTGCAGTTCAGAATTAAAAGATGGTCAATTTTGATTCATTGTAAAACTTCATTTTTTTTTTTTTGAGAAACTTTAAGGACCTACTAAATAATTTTGACATTATAAAAATGCATCCTCAGTGTAAAGACTAACAGGTGGTAAAAAAAAAAAAAAAAAAAAAAAAAAAAAAAAAAAAAAAAAGCTGTATAATAATCAGCTATCATTCTAAGTCTGCCAGATGGCAGGACAATCAAATTATTAAGAATCTATAAAATGATGTGTAGGCATGTTCGTGTATACACACATGCATGTGCACACACACACACACACACACACACACAGAGTATGTGGCAATTACTATGTTACACTAGCAGATCTTGTGCACACAATCATACTATACTCAAATTCACTTCGGTTTGTGCTGTCGAATCATTGCTTACTACAATGAACCGAGCACTCATGCATATGTGCACCTATCACATCCCTTGGTATCTTTGTACCTGCTTTACCTAATCTGGAACAGACAAAAAGCACTGTTTCTGATAAAGCAGTGGATTACAGGGATTACTTAATAAGCTGACCACCTAGTGTTTACTGTATAACTACTGTTTGTAAGAATTTAATTACATCTTTAAATAAAGGAACTGTATGTATTTATTTGTTGATAAGTTAAAATTTCCAGTATGAACCACAAGGAGAAAACATTAATAAAAATCGTTTATTCAACCAATTTCCTATGCTCTATGGCATACATCAAGAATAAAACATATTTTGAAAAAAAAAAAAAACAATTTATTTCTAAAACAAACTGCAATTTATAGATGTCATTAAATTGATGGTGGACACTGCACTGATATCAAACATGTGGCTCATTGAGCCATGTGTAATATCTATCATGGACAATTCAAACCACAGAAGTGTTAGGTCAAAGTTAAGATTTATCTCAAAAACCAAAGGAAACTATAGTCAAAATGTCAAAAACTACTATGCTACTACTTTGCTAGTATGGATGGCTGAATGGTTAGTGTATTTGTTCTCAAATCATAAAAGGTGGTGGATTCGAATCCCACTGTGAGCACAGATGTCTATGATTGTCCTAAGGGGAGATGAATTTCACTGCATGGTGTGAAACTACTGTCCTGCTTACTGGAGGCTTCAAAAAGTACCATATAAAATTCATAAAAATAGAAAAAAAATTCTTGGCCCACCCATGGTGTAAATGTACTAAGTTTACAGTTTTTCGTAGATGGAGGTCACATAAAAAAAAAAAAGTGTTGTTATCATTGACTTCTTAAATGAAGTAATTATTGCTCTGATGTTCTAAAGCAAGGATTCTTAACATTTTTGCCTGTCATAAAATGTTAAGAATCCTCCTCATAAAAGCATTTCTCCCTCATCCAAAAATACATGTTCACTTTAAATTAGTTAACATTCAAATTAGTTAACTGTGCAGTATCGACATTAAAATTACTGAATTTTATCCTTAAGTCACCATCTTCTGATGTGTTCAATCTCTTTCTTGTTTTCTCAGTGAATTATAATAATCAGTAAACTATTATAACAAAATTCACCTGTCAATATTCATTCGATTTTCTCTTTCAAGTTGATCAACCACAAGGGCGAGGGGTGGGATCAAATCTTGACTCCACTGGGAATCTCTGGTTTAAAGGTCACAATACAGAGATAAAAAAAAAAGTGACTACTTGATTATCAATATTATGCCTCTAGTTATTAAGTACAGCAATTCACAATGTGATCATAAAAAAATGAGTAAGGGTGCAGTCAAAAGTGATCAATATTGGGTTGTTTTCTGGCAAAGTTCTCCCAGATTTCTAGCAGTTTCTTGCAGCAAAACTTAATCAAATCAGGTGTTCTGTAAAATATATGATGATTCTCAGAATACTTTCTTTTTAATCTTGTGGTGTGTCTGTCTGTTGTCCATTTTACTGTACTTCTTTTTAAGTAATAGTGGTAGAATGTTACTAATGATAAGAGATGAATTCTGCCCTCTCGGGATGGAGAATCACAGTGGACATAACACTAATAACTTTTAGAGTATATGGTGTGAGATAGATGTTTATATGACAAGATATTTAGTGGATGTTGCTATAGACCAGGAAATACAGATGGCAATGACTAGGAAATATTTGGGCAAATTAGCTAGGTAAGTACAAATCAAGTGATCATTATGGAGGTCTTCAACTCTAGCAATATAAACTGGTCAGAGGTAGCAGCATGTGGTGGAGAGAACACAAGGATCAAGAGTTTTGGATTTGGTCATAATGTTAGAAGATCTAATTGTGACTTAAGATGTCATACTTGCCCCCATTTGATGAGAGTGACCATCTAGTCGTAATTTAGAGTATGAATAAGTATCAAGACAAAAGGAATTTATATGGAATTATTAGCAGGTAATTATCACAGACTTAGAAACCAGCTTCAAGCAATGGATGAAAGAATTTGAAAGAAGAGAGGTCAGTAGTGCAGGATGGGTGATGCTTATATTTTGAAAGATATATAAAGAGAGGTGGTGAATAGTTGCATGAGAATAATAAAGTGACTAAGGAGAGAAAAATCTGAACATGAGAGACTAGCATTGCAATCTAAGGTTCCAAGGAGTTTTTTTGCAAGCAGGAGGAAAATGACTGTGAATAGAGATGGAACTCAGGTTTCATATGCAGATGACATAGTTGAGCTATTTAATGATCACTTTATTAAGAGTGTTTCATCTTGGTCAGGCTTTATTCCTAGAGGGCTAAACTGTTAGAAGTGAATGTATTCCGAATACTGAGTACACTGAATGTCAGTGTACTTAGTGCAGGGAGACTGGATAAAATTTCGCTATGTGTTTTAAGGGGATATGCTGCAGAAATGACTGTGCCATTAACTTGGTTGTTTAATAAAAGTCTTGAAATGGAACAAGTCCCTTGAGAGTGGAAGAAAGGTAAGATAGTGCCATTGCATGAAGACGATGGTAGAATGGTCAAACTATAGGCCAGTTTGTATGTCTTCTGTAAATGTCAAGATTTTGGAGAAATTTGTAACAACTCATATATAGAAGCAGATGAGGGTAATGTTATTTATGCAGACCAGCATGGGTTTGTAAAGGGAGCATTCTTGTTTTAGCAATATGGTTACCTTTTACAACAGAGCAACAAGAGTGGTGGACAAGGATAAGGTATACATTGTCACTTTTTGATTTTGTAAAGGCATTTGATTTGACAGAGCGCCACATGAAAGTTGTAACATATGGGCTTGGAAATCAGTTTAGTGGACTGGAATAGCAACTGGCTTTCTGATAGATATCACAGAGTTGTATGTGGGGAAGCAGTATTAGTGAATAGGAAGGTTACAAATGGAGTACCACAGGTTCAGTACTGGGACCATTACTATTCAATTTTTATGTCAATGATATTGTCACAGAACTACAAGGAGATATTCAGTTGTTTGTAGATGATGTTAAGCTTGGGGGAGGATTATTATTGGATTTACAACAGGAAGATTTTTCATATGGTAGAACAAGGAGAAAAAAACAAGGGCAATGGGCCATTCCTGGAAGTCTCAAAGCAAGTAGTGAGTAAAAGGATAAGAAGTTTTTTGCATGGATAAAAGTGCAACAGTGGATGAGTTTAAGGGGTGGTATGATAGATTTTGTATTGACTAGTAGTGAACTCCCACAATAAGTTTTGTGACTCAATGGAAGTCAAGATAATAATAATCCTATACATGAGAGGTTGAACAAACTCTCATATATAGGATTCTTTAAAAGGAATAAATCAATACATTAATACATCAGTATCATGGATGGGTAGAAATTTGATTAAAAGAAACGTGTTAACTTGAAGATCTTGAACACATTTGGTAGTAGTCATGTTTATCTCTAGATATGAATATGAATTTGGGTTATTTGTTGAGATCATGCTGTTACCACCCTAGATGGACTTATGTCTCTTCCTTGAAAGCTAAAAATAATAACTATTTTCTCATTAGCATATAATGTACATGAATATCTAAAGGTGCACAGATATACTTCTCAAAAGGAGTGATACCAGAAAGAGACACCAAAAGCAAGCTTTCCAATGGATTTTGTCCAATGAAAGCCATAATTACCCTTCCAAACCTAATACAATTAGAACCTCAACTGAAAAAGTCCATTTTTTTTTTTCCAAATCTATGAAAACAAAGCACTTTTTGATTTATAATTTTTATTACATAAACATCAACAAATCATATTTGTAAATAATAGTTTTTGACAGCTCAATTAAATCAGTTTTAAAATTATATTCTGGTTTCACATGTCATGTATGAAATACATCAGTATTTATGTATAATTAATGAAACAATACGTGATAAAATTATTTTTAAGTGAAAATTGCACATTTAAAATTAGATTTCATAAATGGGCAAAAAAGAGAAGAAAGAATAAGAGTTAATTTGCTGTTGTTTTTATCTGAAATATATTCTGCAAATACTGTATAGTTACACTTGCCTGTACAACAATTTTTATTCTATAAAAGTTAGAAACCGGTAACCAGTAGAAAAAGCTGGTTTGTCACTATGTAAGTTTTTCTAGGGAAACAACACTACAGAAAGAAACTAATAATATAAAAATAATAAATTACTAAACATATATGCACAGTTATTAAGAGCTTTTCAAACTTTGTTATAAAAAATATTCAAACAAAACAACTACATACACACATATGTATGTATATATGTGTAAATCTTTGATAGTCTTTAAAGCATTTCTATTATATCAGCACCTATTAATATATTTTTATACAAAAAGGAAAGCATCAAGGATGATTCCAGTTACTGTTATATAGATGAGAATAGACAAAATTGCACTGATAAAAACGTTTTTTTTTCCTCCCAGAAAACCTATACATTTTCTGTTCCATCTGTTGACTGCTGAACATTTGCAGTTAGTAACTGTGGCAATTTTTGATGCTTTTTATACAGAAAGGGATCAAAGAGACTTTCCAGCTGAAAATGCATAAAGAAGATATATAAATAATTTTGTAACTAATACCATACAATATATATATATATATTATTAATCTGGTTTAATGGCGGCTACTACACAAATTACAAATTTAGGGAGAAAAAAACTTTTTTTTTTAAATTTAATCAAGCATATATTTAAAAAAATGGCATAAAAAAGATGATATTTAGCTATACAGAAACTTTCTGGTCACAGGCAATTTATGCTCTCATAGAAACAAAGGTACACGCCACACACTATCAGCTTTTGTCTAAATTGGATTAAAAAAATAAATATTTATTTTTAAATCCAATTATTTTTATACTGTCTCAACATGTTCTCAAACCAATCTGTCTATTTTGCAAGAGGAAAACCTAGTGTTCAGAAGGAGCACCTTGTGATTCACTGAGCTCCACATGAAAAGGTTTAAATTGCTCTTATTCTTGATTATATTCAAAGCAGGTTCTTCCAACCAAGGCTGATTATGCCATGGCATAATTAGTCTTCACCTTAAAATCATTCGATGACAGACTGATTTAGTCAAAATGTTTCTTGACGGTAAATCTTCAAAAAAAGTGACTAACATATTGGTATACTAGATATTTAGAAAGGAAAGGGTGTTAGCATAAGTTATTCACATTATTTTTGACATTAGTAACTCAACAACATGGAGTTGTTAAGCACTCAAAGGTAGATTACTAGGAGACCTAAACCTAGCCTATAATGAATGCGTAGAACTTACTGTAGTGGTTTTCATCTAATATTGAACTACTCACCTTTCCATTATGCACCTTTCATTTAGATGTCGAACAAACAAAGACAGATTGGCAATTTGAGACTTAGCTATTCAGCTGTATTTTATACTGGCCAAAACTGCATATACATTATGATGGGAACCTCGGTTTTTGTTGGAGAATCATAATGAAAAGTCTTAGCTATGAAAACAAACTTCACCTCAAAAGAATTGAAAATACAGTTGACCCTTGAAGAATGCAAGTCTGAACAGCACAGATCCACTTATATCCACTTATATATGGTTTTTTTATGAATAAACATTTTTGGAGATTTGCGCCAATTTGAAAAAACTCGCACACGAATTACGTAGCTCAGAAATATTGAAAAAATTAAGAAAAGTTAGTCATGATCATAAAATAGATGTAGATACTAGTCTATTTTATCATTTACTACCATAAAGTATACACAAATCTATTTATAGAAAGTTAAAATTTATCAAATCTTATGCACACAAACACCTAGAGACCATACATGGTCATTTGCAGTCGAGAGAAATGTAAACAAATGTAAAGATGCAGTATTAAATCATAACTGCATAAAATTAACTGTTATTAATTAGTTAAATTAATCATAAAATAAACATTTTATAACGATTCATTCATTAGTGCATAGGCTAGGCTACAAGCAATTGTATCGATTGTACTACTAGTGACCATAAAGCAATCATATTGCTGTTGCTTCATTATTAGTGCATGAATCGTTATACTTGTAAATAAATTTGCATTTCTTTTTTGCATTAACTTTTCATTTTTGATGTCTAGTAGTAATACGTATAACATTTACATGTTTTGTATCATATAAGACAATATTGATGCAGGTACTGAGACAGACAGACCATTCATCTTGTAAACAGACTACATAAACTTATGGTATCGATAAATACAGTACTGTAAATGTATTTTCACTTCCTTATGATTATCTTCAATAACATTTTCTTTTCTTTAGCTTACTTTATTGTAAGAATATAGTATATATGCATACATATCATATAAAATATATGTTAATTGACTGTTTATGTTATCGGTAAGGCTTCCGGTCACCAATAAGCTATTAGTAGTTAAGTTTTTGGACAGTCAAAAGTTATACATGGATTTTCGAACAACGTGGGAGATTGGTGCCCCTAACCTCAAAAATACTTTATGAAACATAACTGGTGATATTTGGGTTAAGAAGACCCAAACAGGTGAGATCATACTGAGAAAATTGATGTGAAGTCAACTGCCTCTACATATAAGTAGACTAGTTGTAAAGATAGTCATAGAATTTATTTCTAAACATGAAGAGAATCTTGTGGACAAATTTCAAAATGGGAAACTAGACAAAAACTTGTTTGTGTCTAAGATCACATAGAAGGTTCTCATAGGGAAGAAGTAGAGATATTTCATAAGTTATTAGAGAGGCAACTGATATAAACAAAAAGGAAAAGCTAATTTTTGTTGGAGTCCTAAATAGTAGAGTAAGAGATGAATCTTAAATATACAGAAATGTTTGGAGAATCGGAAAAGACATATATAATGGCAAGTATTATATTTGCCATATTTTTGCTTGGGACATGGACTAGTCATTATAACACAATGTTCCTATGGAGGAACACATGCAAAACGAGTAATGTCTTATTAATTATGTTATTGTTGATAGTGATGCCTTTATATTGGTCCAAAGATATAAGACTGCACAAGGGATCTGAAATAAGAAGTTATCATCTAATCCAGAGCAGGATAAAATGCTTATCTAAATAATAAATCCCAAATTTATCAACTACAGAAATACCCTTCTTACACTTTGGGAATGATGCACCAAAAATTTCCTTAAAAATGCTTAATGCTATCCAGAAGAGCACAATCTAGTTAACAGATGAACCCACTCTTATAGACTTGCTTCAACTACTTTCTGGTTAGACATCCTGTATTTGCATTTATGCTTTTTGTATAGCCATTTTTGTGGTCACTGTTTCTGCTGAACTGGCCACCACCATTCCTCCACTTTTCTCTAACCATGTACAAATCTGATCAGCTGCTCGTCAACATCCATGTACAGTTCAGCTTTGCGCTTATTAAATCAACTTCTTCCTCTTTCACTTCATCCATCACTATTCTTTGAAACAGTCTTCTTCACACTCCAGGTGCTCATAAGAAACACATCAACTGGTTTTATCTTTAACTACTTGCCAACACATACATCACTCTTGTGCTACAGGATTTGCAGCCTTTCAGAATTGAGGTAAAAAATATCATCAGGAACTTGAAATGTTGAAAGGCAATTGGAGTAGATGATATTTGACTTGAAATATTGTGGTATTTCAACATTTCATTGTTCATTGTAAGTTTTGTAGTGACTATACTGCATAATCCAATAGGCTTTGTCATAAGATTCCAAATTTTTTATTAAACATACCAAACTTAAATGCCTATATATCTCTACCAGTCTATTCTCTGGCATTTCCTCCTTACTTGAAATCTGCATAATGTCACACTTAAGAGAATGAAAAACTTTGATAATTTTTTCATTGAATACTTCAAACTCTATCTTGCAGAATGGTTTCCAGGATGCCACTTTCATCATTTACTATCATCTTCTTAATGTGTAATGTTTGACATAAGCTTTCATTACACCTTAAGGAATTCAAACTTAGAGCTTTTAATGAAAGACACTGGTGAGATATAGAGGCTATGGAAATACAAGAAGATATCAATTTAAGCTTTCATTTTTCATACTCTTATCTTGAGCAAAACACACCATCTACCTAAGTTGTAAACTGGCATTTAATGCTGAAGGATATATAGGGTTTATATTAAATTAAGTATAAGGAGAAGTTGTAAACTGAGCTTCTGACATAAAGACCACATATTTTAAGATGAAACTTTATCCATTTTTCACTTTTCTGCTAGTTTCATATATCTTTTTTGTATGCTTCTTTGGGGGAGTTGGTTAGATATCAAACAAGAGATGTAATGTCGCAAAGCTGGAATAGAATCCATGTTGAGTTTTCAGCTGTTGATTTCATTCTAGTTTAACAGCATGAAGATTATGTAACATACTGTAGCTATCTTTGCAGAAATATTTGTAATAAAATGGATGAGAATAATTTTTTGTTACAATCTTCTGTGAGATTCTGAAAAAATCTTAAGTTTCAAATGTTTTCTTTTTTTTCCACTCTCTCTGTCAAACAAAGGTAACCATGATATTCATTTCTAACAAAGTTTTCAATATCTTAGCCATCCATGATTTAATGGCTAAGATTCATTTTAGAAATTATGGACTTTACAACTGTTTTATAAATAACTATTTTAATTTCCCGATGTTTCGACCTTCATATTAAGGTCATCATCTGGAGTATATACAAGGACAAGCTGAGTTACATTTCACACAGTAAGCTAAAGAAACAATGATTTGATCACCAGTTATTCTACTGGCATGACTTTTAGTGGGAAAAAAAAAAAAAAAAGATAAAATTAAAAATTAATTATTTAGAAACTACATCAAAGCTAAATTCTATTTTAAGATAACATGAGAGAAACATTCTTTCATATAAATAGTTTTCTTACAGTAACAATGATGTCCTATTTTTAACATGACAATTGTTATATTAGATTTAGGATTCTGGATTACCTACAGTCCTGTTTATAGTTAACTCTTAGGAAGAAAGGTTCTGTGGGTAGAATATGTGCCTTCCATATGCTTAGGATTTTTAGACCATCATTATTGTTCAGGTTGGGATAGTTGATAAGAATCTCACAGGCTTCCTTCAATTTGCGTTCATACCATGTTTTGGTGTAATGTAAACAACTGGTGCTTTTCCAGTCAATTCTATATAAAGTGTTCACAACATGATCAGAAAGGTCAGCTTCACCATAGTTATTATATTTAATATATTGTTCATGTTCCTTTTGTCTGATAGGAATTGTGTGTCCTGTTTCCCCTATATATGGTAGATTACAGGTGCAATAAATATGGTATACTCCAGGGTGTATATACACCCTGGAGTATACTGTATATCCAGGGTGGGCCAGCGGAGGGAGTGGGTTTTTGGATGAGTTGAGTAAGCTTTTTAATTTTGCAGGAGGCTTTGAGGTTGTATTTCTGTAGTATTCTGTTTATTTTATCTGATATCCCTTTAATGTAAGGAATGGTTATAGTTTTATTGTGGTCTGGTTTATCTTTGTTTTTTTATTGAGATCTTGCAGAGAATTTCGTTAATAGTGTTTTGACTGTAACCATTTTTGAGAAAATTATTGCTGATAACTTTAAATTCGTCTTTCAGCACTTGTTCATTGGAGCAGATCTTCAAAGCCCTGTTTTTTAGAGTATTAATGACACCTAGTTTTTGTGTTGGGTGGTGATAGGAGTTTATGTGTATATATTGGCCAGTATGAAGGAAAGACTGCCAGAAGACGTGTGAATCTAGAAACGGAAGTGTGTTCTGTTTTTCAATCTCAATTGTATGCATTTGTGTTGTTTGTTTAGGTGGCTAAGGAAAGTGTCTAGCGGTCACGAGGCCAGATTGCGAAAACATCTTCAACATATCTAAGCCAGACTTTGGTCTGGCTTAGATATGTTGATGATGGTTTTAAAGGAGAGGAATCTAGAACATGTTGCTCAAAATGTTCCACATAAAAGTTAGCAATTGGGGGGAGGGGGATAATGGCAAGCCCATGGCTTTGCCTTCTTTTTGTAGGTAGAAAGCGTTCTGCCATACAAACGTAATACACGTGCAAAGAGCGCCGTGATATCTGGAGGGAATTTGTTCTGTAAAAGAAGGATTGTGTCATTGATTGGGACATTCGTAAAGAGGGCAGAGATGTCAAAACTAACTAATAAATCATCTTTTTCTAATGTAATGTCTTTGATTATGTTTATGAAGTGTTGTGTGTTTCTGATATACGAGGAGGAAATGGCCTACCAACTCCTTGAATGTTGCAGCTAATTTCTTGGCAAGGTGATAATTCGGGCTGTCTATACCTTTGACTATCGGCCAGAGTGGTGTTTTGTTTGTGTATCTTTGGTAGACTGTAAATTCTTGGGGAATGAGCGTAGTGTGGAAGTAATTTTTTGACTGTATCTTTGGGCCATGTAGTAATTGATTTAAGTAGTTTCTCTGTTTTATTTTTTATTCTATTGGTTGGGTCGTAGTTAACAAGTTGGTATGTACTATTGTCCGAGACAATAGTACATACTAACTATTTTTATGTGGTTCGGTTTAGAATAACGGTGGCACTTCCTTTATCAGCTCTAGTTATTACGATGTTCGGATTTGATTTTAATGATTTCACCGCTATTAATTCATGTTTCATTAAGTTACTTGTTATTATTTTCTTATAATTTATATTTAAAATGTTGGCGGTTTCTAAACATATTTTCTCTGCTTATTTGGGATGAATCTTAAGCCTCTTTCAATATTACAAATAAAATCCAGTTTGTTCATCAATCTAGGTTCTAAGGCAAAATTTAGACCTTTGCTGAAAATAGCGAGAGTTCATCTTTGTTTAAGGCGTGGTTAGATAGGTTAACTACATTACTGTTACCTGCAGG
Source organism: Typopeltis vanoorti (assembly GCF_054136105.1). Lineage (NCBI taxonomy): Eukaryota > Metazoa > Arthropoda > Arachnida > Uropygi > Thelyphonidae > Typopeltis > Typopeltis vanoorti. The sequence goes on from NC_143557.1 coordinate 81,797,332, forward strand.
AGATTGGTAGCTCCTGTTGTTTCTTGCTTCTGGTTGGTTGTTAACATCTACTGTGGAGAAATTCAAATATGTCTGTTGGTTTTGTCGATCTTTTAGTCTATGAAATTTGGATATGAGATTTTCTTTCTTAGTTTGAAGGATATGGTTTGCCGTGTTGTCTGTAATCTTTTTGAGGATAATCCAAACATCTGCATTTAAGAAACTTGAAAGTTCAGATTTTACATTTTGTACCTGGTTTTGAGTAACGGCCTAGTTTTTCCTAATAGCCTAGATCTGTTCATTTTCATGATTATTGCTGATGGGCAGTGTTCCAAAATTTATGCTGAATTACAACATGATTTCTGTTATAATTCAAAGGATTCCAAAGTGCATGAGTCACCCCTAGGAACAGTCTCTCATTTAAACTGGGATATATACTTTCATATATAGCTGACCTGTTGGCTGAGTGGTTAGTGTATCTTCTCTCCAGTGAAGAGGCGGTGGGTTCAAATCCTGCTTAGGGTATGAATGTTTGTGATTGTCTTTCACCTTCTTACATTCATGTGTGTGTGTGTGTCCCCCCCCCCAAAAAAAAAAAAAACATCAGGCTCTGTGACAAGCTGGTTGAGCCTTCCAAAGGTATGTCATCATGTATCAGCAGACCCTGTACTAAATGGGACATGATGATAGGAAGAAGAAGATAAACCGTAGATTATTGATAGTTCTCCCTCCAGATAAATCAGGCCACAGCCTTATGTAAGTTTCTGCACATATGGATGCAAAAAGTGACTGCATTCCTGCATTCTTTCGACACTGAATGGTACCCAGTAGGAAAGCCTTCATAATTTCTCCCTTTCTATTCCATGGTCAGATTATTTGTTCTCCTTATCCAAATTTTCTTTGAGTTACTGAAATCTCTTGCTAGGATAAAGGTGCACGTTTCTGCACATATGGATGCAAGAAGTGACTGCATTCTTTCGACACTGAATGGTACCCAGTAGGAGAGCCTTCATAATTTCTCCCTTTCTATTCCATGGTCAGATTACTTGTTCTCCTTATCCAAATTTTCTTTGAGTTACTGAAATCTCTTGCTAGGATAAAGGTGCACGTTTCTGCACATATGGATGCAAGAAGTGGCTACATTCCTGTAGTAACTCCCTGCATCTTTTGGCACTGAATGGTACCCAGTAGGACAGCCTCCATAATTTCTCCCTTTCTATTCCATAGTCAGATTACTTGCTGTTTTTCTTATCCAAACTTTCTTCGATTGAGTTACTGAAATCTCTTGCTAGGATAAAGACTTTCATTTTCCATTCCATTCAAAATCTTTGACGATTATCATCCAAGTCTGTTTTCTCCAATTGTGTTCTAGAATTAGTGTATCTAGAATGAATGTATTATCTTTACGCTCTTTCATACTTAGCTGGTATCTGTTGCCACAGTAAGTAAACAAACCCATATTTGGCCAATTCCAGAAAGGAAAGGAAAGATAAAAGTCTACCATCAAACAATCAACTCATTATCCTCATCTCAGTTCTCTTTAAAATAATAGAGAAAGTCATTAACAGCCAACTTCATTCAAAAACATTCAACCAACCAATCCACAGTGGACTAAGTATATTTCTGCACTGAATATGACTGATTTACAATATGATGAAAAGTAAGACTTCATGGTGAAAATCTTACCATTGCCATATGGACCAATTAGCACACCTTTTTGTCACACAGCTTTATAAATAATATGGGCTTGCCACAAAACCAGAATATTCCATCAAGTTATTTCATCATACAATACTTGATGAATAAAACTTGATTATTTATCAACAAAGCATAAAATAAAGATCTCCAAAATAAACCATAAAAAAGAACTATTTACAGTGAAGCAAGAAATGTTATACTATTAACTTAAAACTATTTTTTTTATATCATTTTGTCATCAGGCATATGACTGACAGAAAATAACATATTACACAATAGAGTAGGCTAACAATAAACTTCACCATTAGAGAATAGTCCTGATTCTAATCACTGACTGGTATAGGTCTGATTCTAGTCTTTTTCTTCAAGCAGCCTAGTACTATGGAAGCAAAAAATACCACAGGGTTTACATAGGCACTTCAAAAAAAGTGATTGTGTTCCTCTACACCAAATTCTGCCCTTTCTATTTAGTTCGATTCGAATGAATTTCTAGATGACCTTAAGCAATATAAAATACTACATTTTGAAGATGTCAAAGACAGTTGAATGTCAGAGCCAGTAGAGGCATCTGCAGGGGTTGGGCTATCCTTCATTTTAGTTTGATTAGGCTGAATGTCTCAGATTTTAGTAATACAAGAAACAACTCTATTCCAAATTTAATTAAAGTCAGTTGAAAAATGTGATCTGTAGAGGTGTTTATGGAGGAAGTGATCCCACGCAACACACACCAAACTCCCCCATTTTTTTTTTTTTAGTCTTGGCTCAATTTTTTTTGAGCTAAGACTTTTCTTGGCCAAACCACTGTTATATTCTAAATTTGGTTGAAATCAGCTGAATAATGCAGCCTATAGAGATGCCTGCAAAATATGCTACCCCTCCAATACATTCTGCTCTTGACTTTTGTTGGGGGGGGGGAATTCTCTGAGAGCATATAAAATGTGTCTGTGAAGAAGGAAAAAAGAAGAAAATAATGGTTCTGGGGCATTTTTTTCACTATTTTCAAAGAAGAAGAACCAGATTTAGAGAGGATTGAATTTTGACTCAAATGATTCTTGTAATAAGAGTAGTAAGTAACTTGTTATAATACTTGACTAAGGAGTCACTGTAGACTCTCAAATACTTCATAATATTTCAACTCTTGTACAATTAATATTTGTAAACTATATAATTTAAAGCATCTGTAAAGCTTAGCTCTATTCCAAATTAACACTTGAAATAATTTGTGAAAAAAAGAATAATATTAATTATCTCATAATCACAATTACACACCTCTCTTATGATGCACGGTACATCTCTAGCGATACGGGACATATCTTTTGGTGCTGCTTTGCTAAATGGAGAATTTGCAAGATCCAGAAGGAAGTCTCTGGTATAAGAGATTTTACTAGAGGAGTGTGAACACATTTCATCTTTTTTTTTCACTAACTCTACCACAGATCCTGTAGTTTTAAAAAACTGAGCACGTCTAGCTTTAGCACTAAGAGATGGCAAATTTGTAGAAGCTTCTGCCTATAAAAACAACTTTCTTTCAATATGGCATTTTTTAAATTAAGTTACTAAATGAGAAAATGTTTAAATTATCTTTGCAACTCTTTGTATAATGGAAATGCAACCAATTTAATTTAAATTCTCATTTAACACATTCATACTGAAGTGAGATGCAACTATTTTTTCAGTATGTTCTGTCAGCAACGAGTATGGAAGAGCAACAATTTTTGTAACATGCACATTGCACTGAAACCAAAACAAGAGAGGAAAAAAATTTAATATAATTCAATGGTGTGAAATTAGTGACACATTATACTAGGCCATGAGTCTAGTGACATGAATCATGCATGCTTTTGCATTTGATGTAATGAGAACAGCTGGGTTTGAAGAGGATACTGGACAGGCAATGAGAGAGAGGAATGGCTCAAGGAAGGCATGGAGAAGTTACAGTTGAATAAATGGTAACAGTGAAACTTGTTATACATCCAGAATTGAACTGTTATGTTTGTATACAAATGATATAAGTAACAGAAACAAGGGAAATGAAATTGTTGCATAGATGAATTTGTTCAGTCAAAAATTGTTGGAATAAGTGAGACATGGTTGGATGAGGAAGGCATCCTGACAGAAGGATATGATATTTTTCATGAAGAACAGAAATAGTAAAAAAGGCAGTGGAGTGCTGTTGCTGATAGAAAAGGAGTTATGTCTATGCAAGGGGGAAATAGTGACAGCAGTTTATAGGCCAGTATGGTGTGAGACACAGGCGAATAGAATGAAATACTTAGCCAGATATTGCTATAGACCTGATAACGTGGCAATATAGACTGGATGACGAGATAACATCTGGAAGTAAAGAAAATAAATTTCTCAAGTTTTTGAGGAAAAACTACCTCAGGCAGTATGTAAAAGAGTGTATACAAGGAACGAGGATCTTGGATCTGATTACCTCATCAGAGGATGTCATTATAAATGGGGTGTCAAATCTCCCTCTGGTTAGTGAGAGTGACAAAGAAGTGATCATCTGGGTGGTTGTCAGCCATATGAGGACTTCTGTGAGGAAAGGAAATATGTGGAACTGTAAATCTGGTGATTATGAAAAGCTCAGGAGACAGTCTGCAGCTGTACATGGAACGAAGAGTTGGGTGGAAAGGAGATTAATGCTGCTTGGGTGATATTCAAGATTTATTATTATTTATAAGGGTACTCCATGGAGTCAAAAACACTCATCGTAGGAGACCCACACTATCCACAACACTATCTATAATTAACACAACCTCTGGCAATCCATTCATTCACCACTCTCCAAGTCTGCACGCTCTTACTAACCACAACTTAGATAACTTCCGAGTGTGACCCCTTGATTTTCCCCTACTCCCTATGTATTGAAAAATATCTTTTGTGTTAATCTTATAGAATCCCTTTAATAACCTATAAGTTTCTATCACCCCCCCCCCCACACCTCTCCTCCTTGTCACCTAAACTCTGCAACCTACACACCTTCAATCTATCCTCATAGAGACATCACAAGCTTAGTCACTTATCTCTGAATCTGTGCACAGTAGACAACATGGCCAAATCACAGTCTTATAAAGAGGGATAATAACATCCTATCTTTACTTGACAACGTGTTCTTCACCATCCAAGTAATCCTCTGAGTGGGGATGATGCAATTCTTGCAATAATTCCTCTGAATTTCAAATCACTATCTGCCATCATCCTCAGATTCCTAGCCTCATTAATTTCCTGTAACCTAGTGCCATCAATATGATACAAAGTATGTAACCCTTTCATCCAAAGTGCATTACCATACATTTTGCAACATTAAATTGACAACCATTGTCCTTTTCCCACACTGCTAATTTATTTAAGTCATCCTGCAAGATATCTATATCACCTTTATCAACTATTGCCCTCCACAGTTTTGCATTATCAGCAAACTAATGATACAGCAGAAGATGATGCAAAACTGCAGAGGACAATAGTTGATAAAGGTGATATAGATATCTTGCAGGATGACTAATATACTATCCAGGCCTACTGCTGTATTGACATTGATATTTTTCAGTATACTTGAGTACCTCCTTCATCTACTTCAATTCTCACATTAGTTTCTCAATAACTGCAAAGTTACCACCTGGATGATATACCCTTTAAAATAATCACTTAATAACTAAACTACATTTTTACTTCTGTCACTTTCCTACCATCAGCATTGCATTAAGTTATCTTTCCATAATTATTCTTTCTCTTACTTGCTATGTAGTGAAAAAACTCTCTCTTTTGTATTTACTTTAGCCTGCTTAACTAATTTTCTCGCAAAATCTGATTTAGTCTTCCTTACCATATTTGTTATCCTTCTTGCCTGTACTTTATACTGCTCATGAGCATGCTGATCACCTTTTTGTTTATATCGATTGGTCAGTAACTTTAACAAACCAGTTTGATTGTAGTGTAGCTTGTTTTCTGTGTGTAGTTATATGCTCCAGAAGATGACCTTGACATAAAGGTCGAAATGTTGAATGTAGATTTTAGTTATATTAAACTAAAGTTTTAATTCAAACACGGTAGTTGTCTCCATAATTTTCAAAAATGCATTCAGATCACCATGTAAGCTTAAAAGAAAGGGTTTTCGTTTATATCCTTCACAATGTTTTTTTTTTTCCTTTTTTTTGCAGCTCCTGCTTTGTATTGCTACTCATCTACTTAATCTCTGCTCGGTTTATCTATGCAGTCTATACTACCTCGATCAAATAATCCCTGACTGCTTCCAATGCACTAATGGTATTCATACCATGTAGCTTCTTATGCCATGGCACTGCTCTAAATTTCTTCCTAAGTTTGTCATAATTGCCAGCTTTATAGTTCCACATAAACCCTTTCTTGACTGAAAATTCCACATGTTGAATAACCTCCTAAGATAAGACTGCATAATTGCTTTCCCCAATGGGAAGCAGAGTTGTTATTGTAGTACAGATAGATCATCTGATACTATTACCAGATCCAACACTCTCAAACCCCTGTTCCCCACCATTATGTTTTGTTTCAGGTAATCATCCCTTAGTAAGTAACTGTATAAATTCCATTTCCATTTTGCTATGTACCCTTTCCTCCTTCCAATCTATATCTCATAGTTGAAGTTTCCCATGATAATTGCTTAGCCTGCACTCATGCTAATCTGCTGATGCATGTCATTCACATCTTCTTCTAGACTCCCAAGTATCTATAGCAGCAACCAACAATATATTTTGTCCTACTGGTCTCAAATGAACCATTTTCCTCAGATCTACTATCTTCCTTAACTTCTCTTTTTGTTGGTTGAAGTTCTTCAGCCATCATTAATAATACCCCCTCCTCCTGCCTCATTTCCTCCATCTTTTCTGAAAATACAATATCTGTTACATTCTATCCCTGTAATTATATCATTCTCTGACAACCAGGTCTCAATAATGCCAGTAATTTTTTGCCATATCGAATTATCTAGTAGAAGCAATGTCTAAATGTACTCCGAGGGTTAAATAAGATAGGTGTGAAGTGGATGAATGCAGAGATTAAGCATGCAGTACAGCAGAAGAGCATTATGGAGATAACATAAGATGGCTGGTAATAATCAGTTCTATAAGGAGTAGAAAGCACAGGTAAGGAAAGTGACTTGTTGGCAAGGGTAGCAAAGGTGAATTATGAGCAGCAGTTAGCTAATGAAAAAAAAAAAAAAACCCTAGGAAGGATGTAGCCAGCAGAAAAAAAAAAAAGAATGATTTTGGAAGGATGACACTGGTTGAAGAAAATGGTAAAATTGAGATATTAAATGAGCTTTCATAAAGGAATTTCATCCTTGTGAATGAGACATCATGCAGATTTCAAAAGCAATGGAAGGGGAGGAGGAGGAGAGACTAACTAGAGCGAATAAGAGATATGCAGAGAATTGAGCAAACATGATGTTAATAAGGCTGTGGGACTTAATGATAGATCACCATACATTTTGAGGGAATATGCCAGGAAATTGACATCTGCCTTGGCATAGTTGCTTAATATGAGTCTTACATTCAGTTAAGTTCTGAAGGAGTAGAATAAAGGCAAGATTATGCCACTTCAGACAGAAGTGATAGAACTCAAGCTTCAAATTATAGGCCAATCTGTGTGTGTCAGATGTTGCGGTTAAAGTGTTGGAAAGGTTATTGAGAACCAAGATCCAGAATTGGGTTGACAAGAGAATACCACTCTTGGGTTGACAAGAGTGGTATTCTCTTTGATGGACAGCACAGATTTGCTAGAGGAAGATCATGTTTTAATAATCTGCTTAATAATTACAATAAGGTGACAGGAGCATGGGACAACACAGTAGTATACTTGATTTTACAAAGGCTTTTGATAGATTACCAATAAGTTGATGGTTAAACTAGAACAGATATTAAATTAGTGCATTGGATTAGAGATTGGCTCTCTGATAGGTATCAGAGAGTTTTGTATGAAGGAGCAATATCCCAGAAGAGGAAAGTCACTAGTGGAGTGCCTCAAGAGTGTTTTAAAGCCATTGCTTTTTAATGTATGTTAACAATACTGGGGAAGGTTTGAATAGGGATATTCAGTTGTTTGCAGATGATGCAAAGTTGAGAAGAACTATGAGAAGTAGAGTATATGTGGTTTTACAAGAGAATCTGAATAAGTGAGTGAATGGGCATAAGTGGGGATTATCAGTTCAATATTGCAAAGTGTAAGGTTTTAAAGGACAACAAAGATGAGATGTGGAATATACACTTGATGGAGATATGTTGGAGGAGGTGGAGAAATGAAAGATGTGGGTCTGATGATGGATAGTGATCTAAAATTTAGAGGACACATTTTTAAAATTGTGAGGACAACACAAAGAATTCTGGCAATGATGCAGAGGACACTGACTTGTAGGCGTAAGGAGATTCTGGTAATGTATGTTAATAACAAAACCTTGATTAGGCCATATATAGACTGCCGTGCACAGATTTGGTCACTTGGTTTTTCAAAAGGATGATGAGGTATTGGAAAGGGTTGAAAGATAATTGATTGAGGTGGTGGAATGGTGAGTATGAAGAAAGATTGAGAAAAATGCAATTTATAGACTTTAGTGGATAGGAGGAGGAAGGCTGATATGATAGAAACATAAGTTGGTAAGAGGTTCTTAACAAATTAATGTTGAAGAGATCTTTCACAGAATATTGGGGGGAGGAGGAAGAACAAGAAGTCTTCCATGTAAGCTGTATAAAAGAGATGTGAGGAAAGACGTGAGAAGCAGAGTTTTTGCATGGAGAGTGGTGAATGATTGGAATGCACTGCCTGAGAATGTGCATGTATTTATTAAGGCATGGTATGATGAGTTGTGTGTGATTGGGGGAGAACTTCCCACAATGAGTCTCACCCCACGAAGATCTGAGGATAATAATATGTTAGCAGCTTAGTGAGTGGAATGTGACAGTGATGTGATTAGATGAATATGTCTTTATTATAAATCACATGTGGAAATAAGAATGATCTGTGCAATGCAAAAAGTGATTGTAATTTTCTTGTAATGCATAAATATATGCATTACAAGAAATTATGGAGGGACATTTTTGGTCCCTCCATATGGGACCAAATATGTTGCATTCCTTCACATTTATCAATATTAAAAAAAAAGAGTATATTAAATAAAATATTAATATGAAAACTTGAAATATAATTTACTAAAAATTTTTGTAAAAACACAATCAGTATATTTATTTTTAATATCACAAAGCAAATGACTTTCCTCCCCTGGAAACTGTAAAATACAGGAGTTAACTGAAAAAAAGGTTTATAAATATTTGTGCCACAATAGAATTTGAACTTTTAATCTTCCCTTTCATGTTAGGCTCAGTAGCTTGTCGTGACATATAACTTGGCTTCTTAGAAACCTGCTTACTACTTATGAGGTGGTATCTGCATTGTCTGTAAACTGTATTTGGTTGGTGTTTCTGGCCTGCTTTTCAGGATGAGAAACCCAAGTTTCTGGGCAGAAAAATTCTGCCACCTCCATATGGGACCAACTGACCCACCTTCACTTGAAAACACCTCATAAACATTCCTTGCATTCTAGACAGGATATGAACCCAGGTCTTTCCAACTAAAGGGCACTGTTGATACTGGCTGAGTATGGAGCCTCTAGGGTTGATCTGAACCTATAGCCTAAAAACCAAATTGACACCAACTCTGTCACCCAGAATTAACACACTGTACATTATTGTAGTAAATGAACATTTCAAAATATACAAGTGAAAGATGAATCCTTAAAGTGTTTATCACAATTTTCCCCATACAAGGTAACAATTATTATGGCATTCCAAAGGTTGTGTCTCTTCACTCTGTTCATACTGGAAGATGCATTGGTGATCAATAATTCAAATAACCATCTGGTGCAATTTGAAGTGATTCTGCTTCATGACACTGCCAATCTCCCCCCCCCCCCCCCCACATGCACGCAATGTAGTCAATGATGTAGAAAGGTCTAGTGCATTGAGAACTTTGAACAGTAGCTGATCTTGATATGCTTTTAGGAGAGAAAACAAATCATTCTGACTAATTTCTCAAGCTACATTGTCAGTGCTATAACCAAAAGAAACAAACATATATTTCCTTCATCTAAAGTGCACCTGCTTCATTTGACAATGCCCATCCACAGACATGCATGTGCATATAACTACTCAGGTTAACAACATCTCAGTTGATGGGTGTAGTAACTTCCTTGCAGTTCACCTCTTAACTCACTTTTAAGCTCTGCCACACACACAGTATAATACATTGATATTTGATATCTATATTTACATAATCTTCACAGATATATATCACTTGAATGCAAGTGACTAACACAATGATTCTCAATGTGATTGTCTAAGCCATTAAGCTTAGAAAAAGTTCATATGACTGATGTGCCCTAGAGTGTGTATCTGTCATTTAACTAAATAGCTATTTATTATTATTATGTAACACCCTCCAGGGAGTCCAAAGACTCATCAAGGGAGGGCACCTACTCTACACCACTCAATCCACCAACTACAACGAACCACAACTACACCAATGCCATCTGCCGCTACATTGTAAGTGCTATAACCAAAAGAAACAAACATATATTTCCTTCATCTAAAGTGCACTGCTTCATTTGACAATGTCTATCCACAGACACGCATGTGCACATAACAAATCAGGTTAATTTAGTAACCCTTAGAGAAAAAAGTAGGTAGAAATAAAATCATATGCATGAATAAATGTCTTATTTTCCCAGGTTTTCTGAGTGATACGACAAAGAAAATAACTGAGGCTTCAAGCAAGAGGAGGAATGAACAGGCATCAAAGTTGATGGGGAAATGAACGATTTGGAAAATGAGAGAAAGATGATGAAAGAGTTTAGAGAAAGTAATTGTGACAACTGAAGGATAATGGTATCAGAAGGTTGGTTGGCTGAGTGTTTTGTATTTACACCCAAAGCAACTAAGGATATGAGGTCTGAAGCCAGTGTATTATGTCTGTAAATTGCATTTCTTCTGGCCAGTCTGCCTATTCTGCGGGAAGAAAAACCTAAGTTTCTAGGAGGGAAAATTCTGCCACCTCCGTGTGAGACTAGCTAACTTGCTTTCAGTTAAAAAACCATGATAAAGGTTCTTCACATCTTAAGTGAGATTCAAATCCAAGTATTTCCAACCAAAGAGCATTGTTGAAACTGACTGAGCTAGGCTCCACATTATGAGAAAGTAGCTGGTCTGTTGTAGCAATGAATTGAAAAAGCAAGCAGAGATGATGAATGACATGGGTGCTGAGCTGTGTGACATGAAATTGTTGGATGAGAGAGAGAGAGAGAATTCACAAAGGCAGAATAAAGTGAGTATGGATAAGGATGAAAGGAGCACAAGAGTCAGGTTGTGCATGGACAGGAGGAAGGTGAATACAAAGATGAGAGAGTGTTTAGGACAAAAACATGAGTGAGGGAAGGAGGCAATGGTGGTCCAAGTGGAGTGAGAGTGTGGCTAGCATAGAGAAAATTTGGTAACAATAGTGAAGAATGATGATTAAAAGGTAAAATTGGTTATATCTGAGGTACAGAATTATTGCGAAAAAGGAAAGGTTGGTAAAGTCATGGGTAGTAATGCAAATGTGACTGATGAATTTTCAAATGGCTATTATGCTTGAAGGAAATATTAGAAACAATAGTGATGAGTTTGTAGCATTGATTGAATTGGTCTGCCCAAGGATTATTGGCATGAGAGGAACTTAGTTAAGTGATGGGTGTTTTAGTGATACCTATGTCATAAGGTTTAACAAATTAACACAAGGAAATGAGTGAATCATATATTTAATAGTCAAATATTTCAACCTGAAAATTACATGTCATCATCAGTGCATCAGGCAGTTTGAATACAAAGCAGAACATGAACAATGGGTAACAAAAGTTTTTTTCACTTGATTATAAATTATAATATAAATTAAAGATGCCAAGACATTATATTCTTGGTTTATTCCTTTATCCAAGTGTAAACAAACAAAGTTTGTGCATGAAGTATCTTCACGACTGGGCTAGTTGTATAGAGGCTAATGACTTCACATCAATTGTCTTAGTATTTCATAATGCAAAGCACATCCTTTCAGTGTGTGTATAATGCTATGCATTATGGGAAAGGTCAATAAAGGTCAAAAAAGACCTTTATTGAGGTCTTATCAGTGGAAGTTAGACTCAGAAGGGATATCAAGGTTGAAGTAATGTAGAAGTCATATATTTCCCATATACAAGAAATAGACTTCTGCATTATTTCAATCATGATATCTCTTCTGGGTCTGGCTTTCACTGATGAGACTTTAATAACGGTTGAAACTGATCAGGGTAGTGGTCCTTCACAAAATGCACAGCATTATACACAACTGAAAGGATGTGTGCTTTGCATTATAGGAAACTAAAGCAGACGTGCAGCTATTAGCATCTATATACAAGACACCCAGTTGGGAAGATTTCATGCACACATCGTTGCTTACACTTGGATAGAGGATTAAACCAAGAATATGAATATGATTTTTAATTTACAAATGGATAACAGAGGAAACATTATATTATTATTATTAAAAACAAATAATGTTAATGATGTTTGATTAGAATAAGATTCTCCCATATTTTTGATAGTGAGAGGCAGCCATTCTGATTCAGGTTCAGTAAGTAAAGCTTCAGCACTTTCTTTAAACAAATGTTTGAATTATGGCAGCAATGATGGAGTAAGTGTATTTTGGACCATGGTCTGAAATATGCTTATTCCATCGTTGCCATCATAAAAAGTTTCAACATTTGTTTAAAGAAAGTGTTGAAACCTTACTTTACCACCTGAACCGGAATGACTGCCTCTCATTATCAAAGATATGGGAAAATCTTATTCTAATTAAATATCATTAAGATTTTATTTTTAAAAATAATAATACAATGTTTCCTCTGTTATCCAATTGCATTGTTCTATGTATACCATCGCACAGCTTTTATTACTTTAAATAATCCATTATTTGTGTTCTACTTGATAATCAAACTAACTTTTGCCACTGATAACCTGTTGAAATATTTGACTATTAAATATATTATGAACATGGCACTTTCTGTGGTTTAGCTTTTTTGTAGACAGCTTCTAGTATTGAGACTAGATGTTTTAAGATAAGTAATGTGTTTAATATATATATATATATATATGGTTTAATATATATCATCATCAGTTGTCAATCCACTGCTGGATGAAGGGGGCCTTTCCAAGATTACTCCAAAACTGTCTGTCCATGGCTCTCCTTTTCCATGTCACTCCTGCAAATCTGATGATGTCATCAATCCACTGTGATTTAGGTCGGCATAGTGGTCATTTTTCCTCTTGTGGAAATGTTATTCACTCTTTTCCTTGTGTTATTTTGTTAAATATTAGTTAACTGATGATAAAATACAGGAAAGAATAGGAAGGAAACAGAGCTGTGTAATTATGACTACTCAGGTTTGGAGGTAAAAGATGCTATATATGTAATGGCCCAAAGCTATTTTGGTGTAAGGCTGAGATAAATAGAATATGATATATAATAGGATGTTGAAAGGCTGCCTAGGAATGTAGATGAGCGAAACTATGAAATATTTAGACCAACTGGTTGAGAAAAGCAAAAGGAGGTTCCAGTTAGATAATTGCCTTGGTTAGCATGTGATGGGAGTAACAAGATTTTAGTGTTGGATATGGTGATAGTGATTATGAGGCACCACTGATATGGGAGGTGACCAAATACAGGAAAGGTATGAAAAACTTCACTACTGGGATATCTGTGAAACTATAAATGAATGATTATGGGAGGTACCATTTTTAACTAGAATTGGTCATGGGATGATGAGCTGTGAGAGAAGCAGATTGATGCAGTGGAAGAATTAATTAAAACACAACAGAAACAAGCAATGTACAAATGTATACTAAAGGATCAGGAAAACACTATAAAAGAGGTGTAAGGTATAACATAACAGTCAATGATCTGATGCATGAGCACATCATCCATTGCCCACCACCACCACCACAACAAGTATTTTTTGTCTGTAAACTGTGTTTGTTCTGAAGGGTCGATTTGTCTGTATGCAGGATGAAAAACCTGAGTTTCTTGGAGAAAAAATCCTGCTACCTCCGTATGAGATCAGCTAATTCACCTTCAATTGAAAATTGATAAACAAAATATATATATTGCAACTGATAACCTGTTGCAGGGAACTAAGTTAGTAAACTTAGTCCCCTGCAACTGTACGTAATAAGATAACCAATATTACAACACGTTTCAAATTGTTGTATTTGAATTTTCCATCATTCTTTTCTACACTGAACATGGTTTGCAATGCACAAACTGAAATATTTGTATATTAACCTCTTTAATTTTATTAAATTATTTTTACTTTTTTATTAAAGTGTTTATTCCTCTTTAAATGGATCACCTACAGTTGTCTCTCCACAATGCTACCATTTAGAAGCACTGTACCTGCAGCTATTTGGATACTTTATGAACAGAATTTAAGCTACAAAATTTAGAAAATACTGCAAAATTAATAACTGAAAAAATAGAATAAATGAAAAATATAATATGAACAAATATATGAGAAATGATTATCCATCAAGTTTGTTGATAGCTGGATGACTGTGAATTTGTTATCATGTACTGCATTTTTAAGTATAGCAACATTATCTCTGATAAAAAAAAAAAAAAAAATTTACAATGTGAAAACTTGAGATTCACAATATTACATATCTATTCAAATAACTATATTTAAATACAAGAAAAGAATTGCTCACTTAATCCTGATTATATCAAAATAACTGGATGTTAACCTCCCTACTGGCCAATGTGGATGAAATAGTGACACCAAATTGCACTTCTTATCCATGTTATTCAATGGGTTTTAGAGCTTCGTATCCAGATTTAGTTCAACGTCTATAGACGTCGTGGCCATTTGGGGGGGGGGGGGGGGGGTTTAAAGAACACATTGATGAATATGGATAAAGAAATTACATGTAACTAATTGGATAATAAGTTTATGGAATGCTCCCTATGAGGATAGATAAAGTTTAAGAAGTACAAGACTAGGCTCAAGTAGATAAAATTTGAAAAACAACAGAAAAATAAATTCCTAAATAGACTTTGTGGGATAGATAGCACAAGAAATATTTCAGTACTTGGCAAAAGGGAAGAGATGAAAGAGCCATCCCTAAAACTGAGTAAGAGTTAGCAAGTTTATGTAGACATTAAATTTTTTGCTTGGAGAGTGATGAAAGAGTGGGATGGGCCACCAGATGGAGTGAGTGAATAGCCAGTGAACAAGGGGGGGGGGGGGGGGTAATAGGCATAATAATAATATTTCAAAGGTTGTAAATTTTCAAAGTTTTAAGACCACTTACCTGCTCAAATGCTTCTTTAGAACTAGAGGGAAAGAGTGGCTGCCTAACTACACTAACAGAGGTAGAGTCTGGTTGCTTGGATGGAAGACAGTCTGAAGTGAATGATGCTAATAAAATAAACATAGCTATGTGAGTAAATATCTCTATACATATCCAAGGTGTTAGATTTTGTAAGGTGCAGATATAAGGTGCGGAGATATAAGGCTATGCATTAATACAGAAGGAATTATAAAAAGAGTGAATGCTAAGATGAGAACAATGAGAAGCTATCCCCCTGGAAGTTGTGTAAAGATGAGTTGAAGGGTGTGAGGAGTCTATTTTTTTACATGGAGAGTTTATTGTTGAGATTGCATTGCCACATTGCACTGTGAATGAAGGATGTGTAAATAATTTCAAAGTTCAATATGACAGACATGTTGCCAGATGAGTTGACTCCCACAATGAGTCTACTGACTTCATGGAGGTTACTGTAATAATAATATATACATATATTAGTGGCCTAAGTAGAATAGCTTCAGTTACTCTTGTTTAATAGGGATTATATCTCTCTGCCCAGCATTTAGTATAACAAGATGAATATATCACTGTTATTTTGGAAGATTTTCTGCTCGCATTGAATTTTTGATACAAGTTGACAGCATACCAGATGATAAATTATACTTGACAAGAAATAGTAGCAGTGCTGCACATAGCTTACAGATAAGTCATCTTAGTGAATGTTAGTAATTATTTTTTGGTAGTATTTTACTTATTTGGGACTGTAAAGTTGAGTGAATGAGCGAGTGTGTGTTGTGAATTTTAATATGCAATATCATTCAGTAAGCATTTTTCACAGCACCAATGTAAACGAGGAAAATGGTGGCAAAGGTTTCCTTATTCGCCGAGTTTAGCATAAGGGATTTCATAGGATGTAGTGTGCACTTAATGTACTCATTGCCAAGAGTAAATGGTTTATAGTATGAAAGGGAGTGGGGAGAGAGGGAGGGTGGAAATGTTGTGTTTGAGTGCAAGAAATGCAAGTTTTGTGGAAAGCATGAGAATGAACTAACTAATATTAATGATGTACAGCAAGACAGTGAAGATGTCATAGAGAACACTTGGAAGGAGTGAATGATAGTGCGTTAAACATGAATGAGAGTGGATGATGAAGTGACAGTAAGGAATGAAATAACATGCTTATGCAGCATTCTTCACAGGACAAAATATTAGCTGGAGTAATTGGAGAAATGATTGTTGTGAGGTACACCAGGAAGGAATGAAAGTGAATGGGAAAGTATGAAGTGCAAGAAACTGGGAGCAAGGAGAAGGTGCTGTGTGGAGATTTGATGATAAGAGGTGTATTTAATGAGAAAGTCTAAAGCTATTAGTTTGCAGAGAGAAGTGAATGAGAGAGAGGATATGAGTTGTTAAAAGAAGAGATGAAGAGTAAGTAAGTAAAGAGAGTGAGTCTGCTACCTCGGTATGATAGGACAGATCTGAGAAGGGTCATGAATGCGAATGAGTAGATTGTGCAGGAAAAATGGTGTGCTGTGCTGTTTATAGGTTTCTGGAGTGAATTTGATAGGCAAAGAGACTTATATATGCCTGATGGACTTAATTTGAATGTTTGGAAAGAGCATTGTTCAGTGACAGGTTGGAAGTAAAAAATCAGGGAAATTACAAGTATTAGGGTGGATTTAGTCGAGTATGGGTTCAAGCCATCCCTGAGACAAATCCGTGTGTGTGCACGTGTGCAGAAATGATTCTGCAATGCTGAATGCAGTTTCACAGATTTTAAATCTGAATGGGTTGGTAACGATATTACGCAAAGATAACTTTAGGTCCATGGTGCCATGAAATGCAAGTACACGAATGCCAGAAGTATCAGAAATAAAGGAGAGGAGTTTTTGGCACTGGTCAGCTCAACTTGGCCAAAAATTATAGGCATCAGTGAGATCTGCTTGACAGAAAATGATATAGTAACAAGGATATTGGGTATTGTATTTACAGAGAGGATAGAGAGAACAGGACAGGAGGAGGTGGTGGGATACTGCTGATGACAGCTGAAGAACTTTTACCAACAAAATTAGAAATTAGAGGATTTTAGGTCTAAGGGTAATGGTTTGTTTAAAACTATTTAATGTGAGATAGAGGCCAATAAGGACAAAATATGTAGTTAATTGCTGCTATAGACTGGGGGGGGGGGGGGGGGGGAATGATCCACAGGATGATGTGGATGCCATGATGGCAGATTAGCACACTAAGTGCAGGCTGAGCAATTATTATGGGAAACTTCAAATTGAAGAAAAGAAAAGGGGAGGTGGGGGAATAGCAAGATGGAAGTGGAATTTATACAGTTGCTAAGGAATAATTATTTCATGGAGGGGATCAGAAGTTTGAGAGTGCTGGATCTGATAACAGCATCAGAAGGTGTATCTATAACCAAGGCAGACACTCTGCCTCCAACAAGGGAGAGTGACCATGTGGTCTTGCACTAGGAGATTGCTAAACATGAGGAATTATCTGTCAAGAAAGGGTTCATGTTGAACTATAAAGTTGGTAATTATGACAGACTTAGGAGGCATCTTAGAAAGTGTTATGGCTTGAGAAGCTACAAGGAAAGAATATATCACTAGTGCATGGGAAGTAGAGACTGTTTGAGAGAAGCAGTATCAGACTGCATACTCATGGCGAGGAGGATAAACCAGGTAGGGGTTAAATGGATGAGTAGCAATGTAAAGCAAGAACTGGAAAAAAAAAGAAAAAAAAAGAAGAAAAAAACATTGTGGAGGGAATATAAAGAAAAAGGTGATCGACATATTCATCAGCAGTAAAAAGTGCAGGCAAGGGTGGCTAGTATGGTAAGAAAGACCAAATCAGATTCTGTGTTTTTTTGCTATGCAGCAAATAAAAGGTAATGGTAGGAAGGTGACAGAAGCAAAAGAAATAGTTGAGTTATTGAATGTCCACTGTGCAAAGGTGTATCATCATTTTACAATAGGTGATATGACAGAGGCTGATGTGAATTAATTCAAGTAGACGAACAAGAGGGGTGCAGCATATTTAAAAATATCAACACAAATACCAGAGTATACTGAATGGCATGTTGGCCTGTGTGCTATGAGAATTGGCAGTGCCTCTAACAAAGAAGCAGTGCCAATCTAAGTCTCAGTTCTGGCAAAGTTGCTAAAGAGCGAACAGAAGGTTAGATAGTTCCATTACATAAAGGTGGCTCTAAGACAGAGTAGCAAATTACAGACCAATTAATATCTCAGGAGTGGCAGTTAAAGTACTGGAAAAGTTGGTTAAAGGTAGCTGGCCTGGTTGGATGAATAGTTAGTGTATCTGCTCTCCAGCCAAAAGGCTGTGGGTTTGAATCCCGGCATGGGCATGGATGTTTGTGATTGTCTGTGGAAATACTAGTGGTGGTGGGCGGTAATGACATTAGTTTAGTTGCGGTTAGTTGTAGTTGGTGGAGACAGAGGTTTGTGGAGTGGGACTCCTTTGATGAGTCTTTGGACTCCCTGGAGGTGTCATGTAATGGTAAAATCCAGCAGTGGATGGATAGGAATATGATACTCTATGATGAGCAGCATGACTTTGTAAAAGGTAGATCCAGCCTTAGTAATTTACTCACATTTTATAATAGAGTGACAATAGAATTAGATGATGTAAATGGTTACACCATACTGCTGGACTTTGCAAAGACATTTAACAGAATACTACATGGAGCACTTACAAATGCTGAAACAAATGGGAATGAATATAAAACTGGTGGCATGGAGAGGGAGGTGGCTGACAGACACCAATCAGTAGTATATGGTGGAGTCAAGGTGAATGAGATTTACTAGCAAAGTGCCTCAGAGTTCTGTACTAGGACCACTACTCTTTGATTTGTATATTAATGATATATATGGAATGATTTAAGGGGGGGAATACTAAAATCATTCCCTATATATCATTAATATACAAGATGCAAAACTGGGGAGAGTAATAGTTGACAAGGTGATGTAGATATCCTGCAAGATGGTTTAAATAAATTAGCATTTTGGACAAAGGACAATGATTGTCAATTTAATGTTGCAAAATATAAGATTATGTATGCATTTTGGATTGAAAAGGTTGCATACTGTGTAATACATTCATGATAACTAGGATTGATGAGACCAGGGACTCAGGGATAATGGTGGATAGAGAGTTCAAGTTCAGATGGCATATTGCAAACTTTGGTAAAATAGCTCAAACGATTACTTGAATATTGAAAAACAAACTATCAAGTAAAGATAGGGCAGTTATTATCCCTCTTTATAAGGCTAAGATTCGGTTGCATCTTTACTACTTTGTACAGATTTGATCACCTGGGTTTCTCATGAATCAGAAGGTGGTGAGGATTCAGAGATGAGTGACTAAGCTGGTGACAGATCTGTGGAATGCTCCCTATGACGACAGGCTGAAGGTGTGTGTGTGTGTGTGGGTGGGGTGCAAAGCTTGGCTGATAGGTAGAAAAGAGAGGGTAAGATAGAAACTTATTAAGTTATTATAGGGTTCTATAAGGTTGACACCAAGGAAATTTTTCAATACATGACAAATACAGAGAGAGATAGGGGGTCAGTCACCCCTGGAAGTTGTGTAAGAGTGTGGTGTAAGGATATATGAACTAGATTTTTTGCTTGAAGAGTTGTGAATGAGTATAATGGATTGGCAGAATTAGTTGTAAGTACCCTGATATCTATGTTACTTGTATATATAGATACAGTATGATGAATATGTAGAGTTTAGACAAGTAAAATTCAATTATAAAGAGAAATACAGTGGGTTTAATTTGGCTGTAATAATATAAAAATGTAAACCAATTAGTTTTGCCATAGACACTTGTGGCTTCTTTTGGGTTAGGATGAACAAAAATATAGTTAAAGGCTAACATGAACTATGACATTACTAAAATACAGAACATGAAGGAACAGCTACAATGTAAGTTGAAATGGAAACCATGGAGTGTGGAGCTGGCACAGGTTAGCTATTGTTCAGTGATGTGTGTAAGATAGTTAGCTAAAAAAAGACATGAGGAAAGATATAATGAATGACTGATTTCCAAATATATCCCACAGGATCATTCCTATTGAGTGTGCCCTGTGAATAGATGACCATAGTATCTATCAAAACATCTTGCAAATCTTCTAAAGAACCAGATCAGACATACAGACTCCTTCATTAAAAACTCGCAAATGGGAAATTTCCATCTTTCCATCGAATATTCTAGCTAATCAAGATATTATATCTTTGTTCACCAATGTTCCAGTAGATGAAGTCATGGAACTTATAAACGACCTGTTTCCTCCTGACACTTTCAACATTTTAAGCATCATCTCCATTCTAATTATTTCAGATGGAATGGGGAAATTTATAAGCAACTATCTAGTCTTGCAATTGGAAGACACCCCTGCCCTCTCTCTCCTCCATGTGCTGACTTATTCATGGAAAACTAGGAGAAACAGTTCCTCTCATCTACAAACAAAAAACCTTCAAATTAGGTGGCAATGTGGAAATAGTGTCTTCATCATCTGGAAATACAGTGTTGCTGAGTTGCACAATTTTCTTTTGTATATCAACTCCTTCCACCAAAAATAAAATAAGATTTACTTCGAAGCTTGAATAAAATTGACTTTCTAGAAGTTTTAATTTCCATTTGGCCGGTTATTTAGTTTAATACGCATTCGCAAGATATTTTGACTTCTATTAAACAGTTGACTAGTTGTTTGTTTATTACATCGTTTCCGATATTTGTGTCAACGTTACAGTTACCACGTGCAAAGAACAAGTTATTTGGGCGTTTTGTGTGTGGTTATTTAGTTTAATATGCATTCGCAAGATATTTTGACTTCTATTAAACAGTAAGACTAGTTGTTTGTTTATTACATCGTTTCTGATATTTGTGTCAACGTTACAGTTATCACGTGCAAAGAACAAGTTTTAGTAAATAAAAGGTATGTATTCAAAATTTATAATCTTAATCGTATACTAAATTGTATACGTGATATCTAAATTAATTTAAATAAATTTCAAACTCTTGATTATCTCTCAAATAAAACAAATTGCTAAGTAAAATTATATAGAAGTATAGAAATATTTGACTATTGATATAATTAAGAATTTTTTCAGTACATCTAAATTAATTTAAATAAATTTCAAACTCTTGATTATCTCTCAAATGAAACAAATTGCTAAGTACAATTATATAGAAGTATAGAAATATTTCACTATTGATATGAATTTTTTCAGTACTATTTTTCAAACAGTACTGAAAAAATTCTTAATTATATCAATAGTGAAAACTTTTTTTAATTTTATTTTTATATTTATATTTCTTGTTTCTATTCTTCAGAAATGGATAATTCAAGAATATTAAGTCAAAGAGACAAGGAAAAATATGCTTGGAATGGGTATCTTTATGTTAAAGACAAGATTGATAAGAAAAGTTCAATTCAATTTTGGCGATGTGAAAATAAAAACAAAGGATGCAAAGATAGAATCTGGACATGTGTCAGTGATGGATCACTAATTTCTGAAAAATAGGAACACACATGTAGCAGTTCTGGAAATGCGGCCAGAGTAATAACGCAAGAAGTTAGTACAACAGCCAAAAAATTAGCGGATACGACAATGAGCAACCCATCACAAATCAGAACTCAAGTTCTACAAAATGTTTCTTCTGTGGTAGAAGGAATGCTTCCAAATCACAGCAGTCTGTGCAGAAATATTCAAAGAAGAAGATTAAAAAATTTAAAAGCCCCAATTAATCCTGATTTTAGGGAAACAATAATTATTCCTGAAGAATACTTAAATTATGAATTCAGTCCATCATAATTTGAACGTTTTTTATTGGCTGATTCTGGATCAGAACAGGTCAACCCCATGAGAATATTAATTTTTGGTCGTGAAAGCCATGTATTGTGGAGCCAAAGCATGAATGAATTATTTATGGATAGCACATTTTTACTTTCTCCCACTCTTTTTGCTCAAATTTTTTTTTTTTTTTTTTTGGTTAGAAAGGATGGAGGTCATGTTTTCCCTGTTTTATATTGTTTATTACCTAAAAAGACTCTTGAAACATACACAAAAGTATTTTATATGATACATGAAATGTGGCCATTACTAGATCTCGAAAATATAAATGTTGATTTTGAAATTGCCATTCATCAAGTTATGTATAGTATTTACACAAGTTAACATAAATGATTGCTTTTTTCATCTCGTACAAAATCTTCGTAAGCATTTAGCTTCATGCAGTCTTTTAACCAGATATAATTCTGATGTGCAATTCGCTTTAAATTCAAAAATGATCACTTTGCTTGCTTTCATTCCAGAACAAGATATTATTTACACTATTTCTGAACTTGAGAATCATTCATCCAATGAATTGGAACCAATTTTAGAATGGTTTACGAATACATACATAGGTCGTCTAAGGAATAACAGAACCAGGGCTCCACTGATTTTTCCCTTAAATGTTTGGTCTGTGTACCAAAGAACAATAAATGGAAGTGATAGGACAAATAATTTTGCAGAAGCCTGTCATCGAAAACTGCAATTGAGCTTTGGCAGCAGCGCAAGTCATCCAAATTTATGGATTTTTATAAATGGACTACAAAAAATTCAAAAAACATATGATGTTGATTATGAAAGAGCAGTAGCAGGTTTTCAACATGAGCACAAACGTAGATGTTATGATGAAGCTGACCAAAGAATTTTGAAAAAAAGTTATTAATTATGATAGGGAAAAATATAATAGAATATTTACGTGGTATTGCATATAACTATAATGTGAATTAATAAATTCAAAAAAATTGTCTTGAATTTCATTTTTTTTTGTTTTATTGTATATATGTAACATTTGTAAATATGTTTGTTAATTACAAAATAATATTAATAAATGAATTAAAACAAAACTATATTTTTTCTTTATTTTAATACTGTGCAATTATACCTTTTCATTTTTAAATCATTTTCTGACCACTCTTTTTAACCATCTCTTTCATAAATGATCTTACAAATTTTGATATATGATATAAACGAAAATATATAATATAAATATTTATTAACTAGCTGACTCATTTTTTTGTATGGGAAATTTCAATATAGCTTCTATACAATTTGTAATTCTACGCAATAAAAATAAACTTAATTATAAGTGAGATTTTTCAAATTTTATGTTTATATCGTTCTTTTAACTCATTTCTCAAAAAAATATTATTTAAATTTAGCTGGTAATAGATCAACAGAATAGAATTGCATATTTGATCTTTTATTCCATCGCCCAGTTGTCCATTAACCAGTCGCCGTTGCCCAGGTGTCGTGTACCCGTTTGTGGATGTATGGAGTGTGTTTGAGGGAAGAATGAAATCATACAGGCGTGATGGGGTGCATTTGAATGGCTTTGGAGTGAGTGCGCTAGAGAAATTGTTGCTGGATGAAAGTACAGTGTGTGATGAATGAAAGAGATCAGAAGCAAAAGATGAAGTGAAAAAATCAGGAGAGTGGTATTGAAGAGACAGAAGTACACTCACTATCCAAAAAGAAACCGAACTTTTGATAGAAAATAAAACGCAGGCCATTATAATTATTCAAATCATTTATTTCAATCAATATACTCTCCCTCAGCTTCAATACAACGTTTGGCATGGTCGATTAATTTGTTAAATGAGTTTTTTATATCAGTTTTTGAGATACTTTTGAGGGTCATGGTTACTTCCGCTTGAATGTTTTCAATGTTTCGTATCACTTTCCTTTCATTGGCAAATGAAGTCAAGGGAAGTAAAAGAGGTCACAGGGTGCTAAATCAGATGAATACGGCAAGTGATCTAACACACAAACTTGGTTTTTGCTCAAAAACTGTCTTACAATGTTTGAACGATGAGATGGTGCATTATCATGCAAAAGTGACCAGCTGACTGCATCATGATATTCATGCCATACACGACGAATTCTCGCTATTAATTGCTTCAAAACTTGGAGATAAAACTCACCATTAATCGTTTGGCCAGGCAGAATGAATTCTTTGTGGATAATGCTCTTGGAATTTTAGAAACAAATCAGTGTTGTCTTTACTTTTGACTTCTCCAAGCAACTTTTTTTTTTCAGATGCCCCTCTTCTGGTGGTCTCCACTCAACACTTTGTTTCGAGCTCATACTCAAAACATCACATTTCGTCACCAGTAACGATCGTTTCAAGGAAGTTTGAGTCCTTACAAGCGGTTTTAATGAGGTCCTTGTAGTATTCAATTTGATACATTTTTTGGTCGTTGGTCAACTTGTGGGGGAACAAATTGCAAATTCAATTTACGGAACTCTCGGTCAAAATGTTGTACACAGTTGATTTTGGAATCCCTAATTCATCTTCAATCAATCTCATGGACGATTTTGGGTTTTCTTTGATGAAATCACGCACTTCCTGGATGTTAACTTTGCTCAGTCCAGTTTTTGGCCGGCCTGGCTTTTTGTCATCTCAAGCGTCTCATGACCACTTTGAAATCACTTTAACCACTCGTAAACTTGGGTACGGAATAAGCATTCATCACTATATGCTTTTCGAAGCATTTGATGCATTTCGGTGAAACGTTTACCAAGTTTAACACAAAAGTCAATTACAGCTCTCTGTTTGAAACTCATTTTACAATCGTTTGTCAAAACACACTGACTCTTGGCACTATAACTCGGCTTCTAATGAAACAAATATCATAAACAGTTGACACAACACTAATGAAGGTTGCTGATTTCAACAACAAAAAGATACAACAGGTGGCGCCACTGGTTTCTTCTATTTTCAAAAAGTTCGGTTTCTTTTTGGACAGAGGATGTAGTGTGAGAGATGAAGAGAAAATGGTAATGCAAGAGGAACTGGGAAAGGGGGACATAGCACAGGAAGAGTGGATGTTGAAAGTGGCAGTGAATGTGTGTTTGTGTGTGTGTGTATATGAAGATGGAGTATATTGTGATGTGGGTGGAGAAATTGAGATTGAGCAGATATATGTGGTAAGTGGTGATAAAGGTGAGAGGTGAGTGGGCAGGTGGTGGGGAATCACAACCTACCAGTGGCTTAGAGAGGAGTGATTACAGACTTAAAAATGAATTACTGTGTTTGTTTACAAATGCCAGTTATCAGAAACAAGGGAGATGAAATAGTTTCACTGATTGAGTTTATTCGCCCCAAAATCATTAGAATAACTGAAACAGGGTTGAATGAAGATGGATACATTAATGGGAATAGAAATGGAAGGATATAGTATTTTTTGCAAGGATAGAAAGGACAAGAAGGGAGGGAGAGTGCTGCTGATGATGATGATAGCAGGGGAATTAAGTACACACAAGGCAGACATGAAAGAGGGAAATAGTGGCACTGGTTATGAGGTGTGGTGTAACGTGGAAGTTGACAGGAAGACATATTTAGTTGGATGTTGTTATAGGCCTGGGAATGTGGAAGGAAGTGATGAAGAAATGTGTAAACAACTTGGATTAGTGAACAAAGAAAGGATAATTATCATGGATAATTTTAATTATGGCAGTATAGACTGGAATGAAAAGACAGCATTTGGAAATAAGGAAAATTAGCTTCTCAAGTTCTTGAGAGATAACACAAGCAGCATGTAAAGGAGGAAACACAAGGATTGAGAGTTTTGTGAGTGGGGTTTCACACTTTCTGCCAGTTGGTGAGAGTAATCATGTAGTGATCACCTGGGTTGTGGATGATTTACTGAAAAGTGGCCCCTCATATTTGGTCCCCTGTAGATAATGAGTAGGTTACAAAAATGTAAATACAACCAACTCTCGATAACTCGAATTTTTATTGAAGTCCCAGCCCCCTTTAGTGGATATTGAATGTTAAACTCTCTCGATTACTCGAACTGAGCTTCCAATAACTCTCACTTTTCCGAACAAATTTTCAAAATTACATTTGTGTACAAATTGTCACGTAGCTTTTAAACTAATTTCTCCTCTTTTGTATGTCTTCAGGGTTCTCTTTCCATTGTGATAGGATTAACTGGAACTGTTAATCCTTTCACAATGGTAAGAATACATACTCGACCAAGAGGGCAATAGTCACAGACATGATGGGGGTGGGAGGTAACAGTGACTGATCTTATAGGAGTCTTTTCAGTAACAAGTGAATCTTGTTCTGATTTGTCTAAATTCAAACAATAAAAGTTCCTATCTGGCTCTCCTGACAGTTCCTGGCGCAGTGGACAGAGGAACTTTAGCTGTTTTCGCAGCCTCATTATTGGCAGTGCAGTGTGTGAACAAGCTGAGCGTCGCAGGCAGTGCAATATCTGCATATTATTTTTGCATCTTGATTGATCAATCCTGTGTGCACAATGGCAAAAAGTGTTCTGTCAATAAGAGGCAAAAGAAAATTGGTATATGATGACCACCACATTTACGTGTTTTCAAAGAGAACTGTAGATGAACAACATGGAATCTGGGTTTGTGAAAAACGTTCCACCTGCAAAGGGTGTGTTTGGACAGAGGGTTTGGAAGGCCCAGTTGTGAAATTCGTAACTAAACATAACCATGTGGTTCAAGCTGCAAGGTCGGAAGCATTGCAATTTATTGGTCAAATACGGCAACATGCAACAACCACGAATGAATGGCCACAGCAAATTGTTGCATCAGTAATTGCAGAGGCTCATGCCGTGACATTGGCATGAGAATGACGTCACGGCATTACCTCCTAAAAAGGAGGTAATGCCGTGACATTGTCATTACCTTTCGCTTAAACGAACCAATCGTCATGTTCAATGCAACAATGGTACTCCTGCTTTACCGAGCAATCTCCAGAATCGAGTAATTCCACAAAATTATCAAGAAATTATTATCGATGGCAATGTACGACAGTTTCTGATGTATGATTCTCAGGACGAACTGCTCCCGGGCCACATGTGATTGATTAACTTAGAGGCATTGCATACAACTTCGAGTTTTAAACAATAATAATGTGCATTTATTCTATTAAAACAAAATAAATCAGAATTATTAAAAATATAATAAATTTAGTTTAATCCTTTATCCAAGCGTGAGCAAACAAAGTTTGCGCCTAAAAATATCTTCAGGACTGGGGTAAGGAAGTATACAACACCAGGCAACTCATAGCAAAGGTGGACCAAGGCTAACATCACTCCTATCTCAGTATCTCCCATAATGCAAAACACATCTCCTTGCAGATACGTATAATGTTATGCATTAAGGGAAGGGCCACTACCCAGACTAGTTTCGACTTTTACTGAGGTCTCTTCAGTTGGAGCCAGGCCCAGAAGTGGAAATACCAGGCAGAAGCAATGGCGAGTCATCTTTACCTATAGGAGTTGTCAAAAGGTGTGCCACTTTTTTATTAAATTACTCTGGATTTAGAGAAAGATGTTCAAAGTTTATTTTTCACTTGGTTAGACTATAATAAATTTAGTTTAATCCTTTATCCAAGTGTGAGCAAACAAAGTTTGTGCCTGAAAATATCTTCAGGACTGGGGTAAGGTAGTACAACACAGGGCAACTTGTAGAAAAGGTGGACCAAGCTAACATCACTCAGGTCGTATTATTTACATTTTTGTAGCCCACTCATTATCTATGGGGGGGAGGATGTGAGGGGTCACTTTTACGGATCCCGTTGTGGATAGCCATATGCAGACTTTTGTGAGGAAAGGATATATGTGGAATTATAAGGCTGGTGATTATGACAAGCTTAGGAAACAGCTTGAAGCTATAGTATGGAATGAAGAGTTGAGCAGTAAGTAAATAAAGGCTGCATGGGAACTGACAAAGAAATACATAACAGCATCAATGTGTGAATGTATTTTGAAGGCCTAAAGGTAGAATAAGGTAAGTGTAAAATGCATGAATGAGAAGCTTAAGCATGAAATCTGAAAGAAGGTACTTTGGAGTCAGTACAAGTTGAATAATGATAATAATCAGTTACATGAAGAGTATAAAGAAAACAAGTCAGGAGAGTGACTCAGTTTGTAAGGAAAACAAAATACAATATGAGCAGAAATTGGCAAATCAGGTGAAGAAAAACATTAGAGGTTTTTTTAGATATGTGGTGGGTGGAAGGAAGAACGATCATGGTAAGATGATGTGAATGGATGAAAATGGTAGAATGGTAACTGCTGATACATTGTTGAGGTATTCAGTGATCAATTTATATGGGTATTTCATCCTGATCAGGGTGGAATCATGAGGAACTTAAGTGTAGAGGAAATAAATAACCTTGATGTCAATAAGGCAATAGAATTTGATGACATATCACCATGCATCTTAAAGGAATGTTCCAGGGAACTGGCTTACCTGCTTAATAAGAGAGTCTTACAACAACACATGTTCCAAGGGAGTGGAAGGAGGGTAAAATTGTTCCACTGCATAAAGGTGGTGATAAGGCTGTAGCTTCAAATTATAGACTGGTTTGTATATCTGGAGTTGTGAAGGTACTGGAGAGACTGATAATAAGTAGGATACCAAAATTGGTTTATAACAGCAGTATTCTGAGTGAGGAGTAGGTTCTTTGCACAAGTGTGGCTGGTGAGTGGAATGCTTTGAGTGTGTGTGTGTGTGAATGTAGACACATCGAATCAATTTAAGGCACAGTTGGATGAGCATTATGTGCAATAGTGTGTACCTCCTATAATAAGTCTTGGACTCCACGGAAGTCAGATGTTAATAATAATAACATCCCTACCCTTTTGTCTATTTACCTACTTTTGCAATCCGCAAACCCTCAATCTATCCTCATAGGAGCACCACTCACCACCATCTTGGTCATTCACCTCTAGATCCTCTCCACGAATTCCTTACTCAAAGAAATCCGTTTGAGCAGACCTGAGTGCAGTAATCCAGATGTAGTCATATCAAGGCTTTATAAAGAGGAATGATAACTCCCTTACCTCTGCTTGTTAGCGTGCTCTTCAATAACCAAGTAATCCTGCTGGGGAATTTAACAATATGCCCTTTAAACTTCAGTTCTGTATCTACTACTACCCACAAATCCCTGGCTTCATCAATTTCCTGGAGTACAGTTCCCTCAATGTGACATACAGACTGTTAATCTTTGCATCCCAAAATGCATAACTTTACACTTTTCCACATTAAATTGACATCCATTATGTTGTGCCCATACTGTCGGCCTATTTAAATCATCCTGAAAGCCCTCAACATCACCTTGATTAACTATTAATTATTATTATTAATCAACAGCAACAATGTCAACAACGAGTAAAGAACAAAGGACATTGCCATCTTTACAATCACACTACAGTTGCTCAAGGGAAGAAAGGCGAGTCGTGAAGTGCATCAAATGCCTGAAGGATTTATCGTGCGACAGAAATCATATAACCTGTAGGAAATGCCACAGGAATCTACACTTTACATATTTCAGAAACCTGGCAACGTAAATCCAATGCAACACGCAAGGAATGGAAGTGCCTACTCTGCAGGGAGAACAAAGAAATGTACCTAAGGCAGCCATCTGCAGTGCAGTCGATTATACCGGAGGCAAAATCAGATGACGAACTGAACAGACCAAAAAATACAGGTGAGTCCTATAATTTGAACTCCTGAAATATATTAATAGAAAACAGTATAGAGACTATAAAAGCTAGCTTAATAGATCTTGTGCAAGAACTCTATGATTAACAGAACGAACAAATAACAAAAAAATCTAGTGAATATGAGGATTTGGTCAAACATAATAATTTAGCAGTGAAAGAAGTCTTGCAAAGGGTAAAAGACATTAAAATCAGCATTAACGCACTAACTGACAGGCAACACAATTTGATGAAAGAGACATCCAAACTCCATCAAGAACTTAATTCCCTAAAAGTACAATATGAATTTAAATCAGCAACAATGTAAAGAAGATCTTGTTATAAACGGTCTTCCTGAAACTGCACCTACAGAAAACCTCAGAGACATAGTTTTAAAATTAGGCCATGCAATCGACATCCCTCTACAGCATAACGACATTCAGACCATAAATCGGATTCCCAGGAAGAGCAAAAAACAAGGCTTGCCATGACCCCGCACCAGTCATAGTTCGTCTTACAAGCAAGTCCACAAGAGACAATCTCATAAAAGTCAGCAGCAAGAAAAAATCAGTTGCCAAGGACTTGAATGCATTGCAAGACAATACACCAATCTTGCTATCCGAATATTTAACACCATTCAACCAGAATCTGTTGTATCAAGCAAGAAAAGCAAAAACAGAAAAAAATACCAATTTTTGTGGATCAGAGATGCCAAGATATTCTTGAGGAAGTCACAAACTTCAAAGTCGACACAAATCAAAAGCTCAGAAGACATAGAAAGGCTGCCACAGTGAAAAAAAAAAGTCTCCTAATTAGTTCAAAAAAGAAGACCAGAATAAAAATGAATGTAAACCACCAGACAGATGTAATAACACCAAAATATATCGGCAATTTCACTTTGATCAGACCTTTCAGATCTGACACAGCAATCAAATTAATACATCAAACCGGTGTCATCCTCAGATAAGCTTACTAAAAAGGCTTCGAGGATGTTAGCTGAGACATTACATCTCAACCGAGATCAACAGAAAGAAAGAAAAAATCCATTTATTACACTGAAGTGTTGTAGTCACAGCGCTTAAATACATTAAAAGCAAAAATTGTAAAATATATAACTTAACTTATTGTTATACTATAAATACTGTTAAAAAATGTAATCTTATTCAACTGCAACTATAAATTATCATCTACAGTAACTATTATTACATTATACAAAAAAAAAACTAGAATAACATGTTTTGTAAATGCATAATATATAATCATAATTTTAATAATAAAATCATTGAATTTTAAAAGAATACTATTATTATTATTATACTAGGGGGCTATGCCCCCCCCCAGTGCCTACGGCGCCCAACCTCCCAATTTCTGGGCAGGTAGGTCATGACTGATTATATGTGGTTGCCCTTATGTTGCACTACCTTTAGGAGAGAGCTACCTACCCAATGGCAGTGCAACACAACGGCAACTCGTAGCAAAGGTGGAGGAAGCATCACGCATTTCGTCACATTCCAAAAGTCATGACCTACCAATGACGTCACTTTCGAATTTTATGTCACATCCGTGACATAAAAACGTTTCAAATTTTGGCTTATCTTAAATTCCTGGAAACCTCTAATTAAAGCAACTTTAATGGAAAAAAGATAAATAAAGAAAGAAAAAACAAAGAAAGAAAAAATAATTTCATGAATATATACAGTAGATATTTATAAACCTGCATAATCATAAATAAACTAAATAAATCTTCTAATACCTTTTTTATTTTATATAGAGTAGATAACAAATAACGTGACATAAAAACGTTTCAAACTTAGTCTTATCTTTTTATAGATATAGATGTATGTAATTTCTATAATTTTATAATGTAATTATTATATGTATGCAAGGCATAATAAAGTGTTTAAAAAAAACATACCCAACTTTGTATCATCAGCAAACAACTGAATATCTTCCTTCAAATTATTTCTTATATCATTTATGTATAAATCAAACAGCAGTGGTTCAAGTACAGAGCCCAACTCAAGTTAATCTACCGTGAGATGCGGTGATTAATACCCTTGGAGGGTAATGGATGGCAATGCTGTAGCCAATGAAGTTTTAACTGAGGCTCGGCTTTTGCTGTTACCCTCCTGCCATGATCAGGAGGGTAACAGCAAACTGTTACCCTACACTGTCTTCTACAGATAATGGAGAAGATGAAAAGCATTCTTGCTTCGCCCCTTTAAGCTAGTCCTTATAAGGACTATATAAGTACAGAGCCCTACAGCACACCACTAGTCACCTGCCTTCTTCTGGATTCTGCTCCTCCATATACTACTTTTTGGTATCTGTCCATCAACCACTCTTTTATCCATATTACCAGTTTCATATCTATCTCCATTTGTTGCACTTAGCATAACAGAGTTCCATGTGGTATCTGTCAAACAGTTTTGTAAAATCAGCAGCATCATCGTGTAGCCTTTCCCTTTATCCAATTCAGTTGTCACTCAATTATAAAAAGTTAGATTACTAAGGCATGATCTAACAGATAAGCTTAGGCATTGATGGTTATTCATTACTTATTTTTAACAGGAACATAACATTACCATTTCTATTCCCTATGTCAGAGGTACAAAAGACTATGTCAGAAAAGATAGCCAAAGTACTGATGAAACATGGCCTTTGCACCACATTCAAACCCCATTTTAACTACCAACTCTGATCCACTCACCTAAGGATAAACTTCACCCTCTAGTACACCCTGGAGTGTATGAAGTTCCCTGTGACTTGGCCTACTATGGGCAAAGACGAAGATCAGTTAACATCTGCCTGGAAAAACATAAAAAAATATATTCGCTACTATTACTATGGCAAGTCAGGACTAGCAGACCACACATTGAATATCCCTTCACACAGGATTAGATGGAAGAAAACGAATGTGCTATTTAGAAGCTGTTCTAGATCTGAAAGATTATTTTTTGAGTCAGCCATGGCTTTGAAGAATTCTCCTAACCTAAACAAATATGGCTGCATTAATTTCCCAAAAATTTGGGCGACTGTTATTGTAAGAACAACTTCCATATCTGTAATGTTTTTTTTTTTACAACATTATAGGGTGCCCAAATAGGATTTTAGATCTCTTGTCCATTACAATTATTTTTTCACTTACTCACTCTCATGTATACTAGCTGTGTTGTGCTCTGATGATGCTGATTTGAAATTCAGCAATATATAAACAGTTAATAATAAAAAATCTTTTGATAAATCACAAAAAAAACACACGTACTAACCACAGTGATAAGTTTTAATACTTAAATATTTCATCCCAAGTATCTTGGGACATCCCCAGTACAGTAATTCAAAGAATACTAGGAATCTCAATATGCATGCAGTAGCGTGTTATAGAATTAAATTAAAATATAACTGGAAAAAAAAAAGAAAAAAAAAAAGATAATATATATAAAGAGATTATTTTACACAATTTTGTATGATAATTTCCTATACTTGAGGAATAGCAAGAACGTCATCACGATTTAGATTTGGTCTGTTTAGTAGGGCTTCAGCACTTTCTTTATATAAATGTTCATGTTTATATAAAGATCTATGTAAAAGTTTTGTCTTTTCCCAATGGATCCTATGGTTTAGGTTTTCAACTCTGTGTTGAGCGAGGCCAGATTTCTGTGGTTTGAAAAGACGAATATGGTTCTGATGTTCCGAAATACGTTTCTGAACACTCCACAGGGTATCTCCTTTCTAGATTTACACATTCAAAGAAAAGAAGATGGTTCCATCTATCGCAAGCCTACATTTTCAGGTTGCTACATTCACAATTCTTCTGTTCATCATCCATCTCAAAAATTTGGCATCATTAAATCACTAGTTATCAGAGCACACAGATTCTGCTCCTCTGAAGAATCTCTAAATGAAGAACTAGAAATAATCAAAAATACAGCCATACTAAATGGACACAATCTTAAAACAACTCAAAAAATCATCAGTCACTTCCACACACATCAACCTGGACAAGAAGAAGCCCATAGGATTCCCATACCTTATATCAAAGGTATCTCTGAATGTCTTTCAAAAATTATGAAGAAATACAATCTTGCCACTACCTACAATCCCATTCAACCAGATCTATAACTTGTTACCTTCTCCTAAAGACAAACTCTCTCCTCTGATGTTACCTGGCATGTATGAGGTCCCATGCTCCTGCAAGTTGTCTTACTTTGGACAGACAGGTAGATCTGTTCAGAAACACATTTCGGAACATCAGGACCATATTCATCTTTTCAAACTGAAGAAATCTGACCTCGCTCAACACTGAGTTGAAAACCTAAACCATAGGATCCATTAGGAAAAGACAAAACTTTTACATAGATCTTTATATAAACATGAACGTTTATATAAAGAAAGTGCTGAAGCCCTACTTCACAGACCAAATCTAAACTGTAATGACGTTCTTGCTATTCCTAAAGTATGGGAAATTGTGATGCAAAATTGTGTAAAATAATCTCTTTATATATGTTATCTTTTTTTTTTTTTCAGTTATGTTTTAATTTAATTCTATAACATGCTACTGCACGCATATTGAGATTCCATTGTAATCATACGCCCTAACTCTATGTTATTCCTAGTATTGTTTGAATTACTGTACTGAGGATGTCCCAAGATACTTGGGATGAAATATTTACGTATTAAAACTTATCACTGTGGTTAGTACATGTGTTTTTTAGTGAAATTCACCACAGGTTTCATTGTATAAAAAATCTTTTGATAAAATTGTTTGGTGTTGTTAATATGTTAAAAAATATAATGAATAAGGTGTGATCGACTCATCACAAAGCCATGCTGTCCCCTCATAGAGCATCATATTCCTATTCATCCATTCCTAAATTGTTTTCTGACCAACTTTTCAGTATTTTCCTTTGCAGTGGTAATATACTTTTCAGTATATTACCACTGCAAAGGAAATGTTTTGCCCTATTTCGATTCTCTTGGGACAGAGCTGAGAATTAAATTAAACAGCCTAGTTAAAGACATCACCAGGTGTCCTACACATTTTCATAAAATGCCAAAAACTCCTCTCTCTTGTTCCTGATACTTCTGGCATAAGTATATAGAAACTGCAGCTTCCCTTTAGTCCCCCAGTTACCTTTACTTCCTGAATTGACTGCTACCTTGTTCAATATTTTTTGCATGAAAGACCAGACTTTGCCCTTGTGTCATTCTCACACTCATTTGTTTCATTGGTGCCTTCACACATACTCGCCTGCATCACCCTAATTTCTTTAGTTTTCCTGGCTTTGTGCTTTCACACTCTCAGTGAACAAAGCTCTTTCTCTAGAGATCTAATTCTGAATCCATTTAAGTGCAGTCCATCAGTATTGTACAAATCTTTATGTCTATCAAACTTTATATCATTTCTTCTGTACAACCTGCATATTGATTCATTAGCTATCATTGCCCTCCTTCTCAGTTCACATCTATCATAGCATAGTATCAGACTTACAAATTTCACCTGTCACTCATCTTTTTTGCTTCTTCCAAGAACTGCTGGCCTGGTTGGCCAAGTAGTTAGCATAATCACTATCCAACATACAGGCTGTGGGGGGCATGAATGTTTGTGATTGTCTTACCTTGTGTAGTGCTAGAATCTTTGATATGGCATAGTATGACTTTTGCTGTCCCTGCATTATTAAAATCATAAATCATCATTATCTTCCAATAACTCTTTTACATCTTCCCTCATGCAATACTTCTCACCACCTCTCAAGTCATTGGTTCCAGCCAAAACAATTAATTCTTTCACCTTCCTTTCTGTATTCTGACAACTTGGCTAATATTAATTTTTTGCACCAGGGAAACAAGATTTTGTAGCACCTCAGTAAAATACCCCCCCCCATCATAGAATCGGCATAAAAAATTATCTGTTTATGCTCTTTCTGTCATTTATTCTTGCAATTTTTACTTTTTTCTGTTCTCAGTTTGACTGATCTCTTGCTGTTTCTGCAGCCTTTCTCTTGTGCTTTGTCCAGTGAAGGACTACATGAAAGTGAGCTATTTCTTTATTCAGGTCTTCTATGTTGTTCTGAACTTCTTCCATTGCAACTTTTGCATATGCTATCTTACCACTACTTTCAGTAACCTCATTTATATGCTTTTTTCCTATTTCTTTCACCATCATTTAAACCTGGACTCCATTCACTCTAATACTTTTGTTTTCACTGCTTTTGGTACTAACTTTACTTACTTCATTCTCTCTCTCTCTTCTGACAACACACATTTCTGGCTCAAAACATTCACAACACTCTCTCTCTCTCGACTGCCATTCTCATACAACAATCCATTTTCCCTTGAAACAAATACACTATATTTCCCAAAATCCCCCATGTCAAATCCTCTACACAAAAATGTCTTGGCCACCACTATTCTTGTTTGTACTGGCACCATGAATAACACAGTTTATCTATTGCATAAGATTATAAATATATCAAAAAATAAATAAACACACTCAACACTCAAGTCATACATGAATACTACAATCGATAATTATCAAAATAGCATTAAAGCAATATTAAAACAGTCACTTAGCTGCAAGCTTATATCATGGGGTCCATCCAGAACGCACTACCTGGTATTCCACCAAATGAAAAGTTTCAGGAAAATTTGGAGAAAAGAGCAAAAGCCAACAATAATGGTAAGTGCCTGGTGCATTTTTACATAGGACATGGATTAGTCTTTACCAATAACAACATAAAGGTGTGCACAAATTCAAAAAGAAAGATGTAAGAGAGAAAAGGCCTAATGGCTATGTTACTGCTAAAGGCAATATCTTCAGAAAGAAAAAACTGAACATCCTATTGAAAAGAAAAATGTATGAAATAGTTTTAAAAGAATCAAAGTCAAGCAGCTTCCAGAATAGACTCAAATATATTAATATTATTTAATCATCATCATCATCACGCTTTTCAAGGATTTAGACCTAAAGTGTCCTGTTCTGGCCTTAGTCATCATTAAATTGCTTTAAAGAACGTCCAGGTTTTCTTTTTCCTAAAGGTTTGTAATTTAAAACTTATTTTGTAATCTTTCTGTTTTCACTCTTTCAATATGTTCCATCCATTTATGTTTATATTTTTTTTATGTTTTCTATTACTAATTTTTGGTTTAATTCTTTCATAATTTCTTCATTTCTTTTGTGATTAAATAGAGTATATTTTGCAGTTTTTCCTCATAAACTTAATTTCAGCTGTTATTAATCTTTGTCTTTTTGTTTTATTCTCCAGCTTTCAATTCCATACAATTGGACTAGCAGGGCTAATGTGTTGTCCTTTAGTCTAGTTTGTTTTTGAACTAGGTTAGGTTCAAATAAAGAGTTAATTATATCTATTATTTTTAACTATTTCACAATTTTTAGGTTTATATCTTTTTCATTTTCATATGTAATCATATTAATATTATTTTTTAAAAAATTAAAGGGTTTGAAAACAAGAACAAAACCTTGGATAATCAATGGCAGATTCTGAACAAAATATTGATTCATCTAGGGAGGTATGTGATGAAGTTGTTTGCAAGGTTTAAAAAAAAAAAAAACACTTGAGAGTAGACTTAGCAAGTTAAAAAGGCAGCAGAAAGAAGAAAGCATATCGAAAGTTCTTAGCAAGTAAATTGGCATGTGATCTAAGAGAATACAGAAAATATTGTATAAAAACTGAAGTACTGTGTAAAACTAGCTAAATAAAAGTAATGAGAAGACCTTGGTAAGAACACAGAAAATAAATATCTGGAAGGCTGCAAATGGTTCTGAAGGCTACTGAAAAACCTTAGAAATAGAGGAAAGAGTAATGTAAAAGGAATCAGAGATGACAAAGATGACATGAAAACTGACAATAATATTCAGCAATACAGTCAATAGAACAAGACATATTTCAGTCAATGGTTAAAATTTAAGGAAGGAAGAGCCAGAGAAAGATGCTTAGTTTGATGTAAGATTAGGCATGAGATAAGAGTGCACACTATCTCCACTGTTATTAGTCATCTATATGGATCACATTATGAAAGGAAATTGGCATTAGGCCTGATATCAAAATTGGGTATTTTGATATCAGGCCTAATAACTTTTTAACTCTTTTTAACTCTATATAGATGATACTCTCACACAAATCCAGTACTTTTCTACAGGATGCCTTAATAACTGCTGCAACAAATTTAGTATAAAAATCAAGAGTAATAAGACAAATATGGGAACACTAAAAACATCACATTCTGTAGGTTATGATTAGAGAACCTATAGAACAAGTAAAATATTTTAGTTGTTTAGGTCCAATTTTTAATGAAGATGGAAAATTAAATATGGAAATATACAACTGAATAAAGATCAGGTGGCATGGTACAGAGTCAATTGAATAAATTTATGTGGAATATAACACTTAAGTAGTTGCATAAAAGACAGTATTCAAACCAATTTTAATCTATACATCTGAGAACTGGATTGGAAATAGTTGAACAAAGACTAGAGACCATAGATATAAGAATACTGAGAAAAATCAAGGGGAAGGGAGTGAACAGATGGCATCAGTGGCAGAATCATATTAAAAATGAAGATATTAATTTCAGGAAGGAACTCAGTATTATCAGCATCCAGGAATGTGTCGACAGAGCTAATGTAAGGTTGTATGGTCACTATAGAACAGAAAAAGCATGGTTAACAAAGCAGGTTTGATGCCAGTATGGCAGGAAAAGAGCTCGAGGAAAACCAAGATCTAGGTGGAATGATGCAGGTAGAAGCACCTTAGAAGACTGAAATAAGTTATGACAATATTAGAGTACTGACAGATAATAGACTAATCTGTAGGAAAGTTGTTGATAGGAAATTAGTAATAATGTAAATGTTTCATGTAGTACTACCATCATAATATATTATACATCTCTTAAGGGTACATATATCAGGAAGATGATGAAGTAATATATGCAAATACTACTTGGTGTTTACATTCATTTTACAAATTTTATTTTCTCTTATTCATCGAACAATACTAAGTCAAATTTATGCCTTTGCATACTATTTAATTCTACACTTTTAGAATCTCTCTTCTGATCCTAATTACAAAAATCTTGTTGACTAGTATTATCATTTGCTACTTTTGAAATAATCCAAAAAATGTGCTTTAAGATATCATATTTACAAAAAAAGTGAATATATTTCTGATGAAATGATTTGATAAATTTTGAAAGGGGGGGGGGAGAGAACCCAAAAAGCATAACTTAAATTTCATCAAGTCAGTGCAGAATAATTAATTAACATCAGTTAAAATAACTTTGTCAATAAAAATGCCTTCATTAAAACCAAAACTGATCCACATGAGCATTTTGTATACATCCTTAATCTCAAATTTAATCACATTCCATCAATACATCCCAAAACCAAAGCAGACTGAAAACATGACAAACTGGAATGTATGACATACAACACATATAGACTGGACGTATAAGCAAAGATAAATGTTCATTTAATGTGACCAAGTATAAGGTCATGTACTCTGTGAAAGAAATCACAAGTTCTGAACTATATTGATAAAAATGAACTGCAAGAAAATGATGAAGGTGATTGTGGACTGAGAGTTGAAAGTTGGAGGACATCACAAAGGTGGCTAAAACAGTATATTAGATTATGTGGTTATTGAAGAATATACTAACAAGCAAGCAGGGAGAGGTTATTAATCTCCTTTATAAGGTACTAATTATATGAAGAGCCAAAGGCTTCAATTCGGTGACATGAACTTATTTAAGTTAAGGGATATTACATCCCATATTGTTTCTTAGCCAAATAAGAAACTCAAAGAGTTTCATGCCGAATACAGAAACTATATAAAGTTCGGCTTGGAATCGCCGAACTTTATATAGTTTCTATGTTCGGCATGAAACTCTTTGAGTTTCTTATTCAGCTAAGAAACAATATGGGATGTAATATCCCTTGGAATCGCCGAACTTTATATAGTTTCTATATTCGACATGAAACTCTTTGAGTTTCTTATTCAGCTAAGAAACAATATGGGATGTAATATCCCTTAACTTAAATAAATCCTTTATAAGGCTTAATAAGGCCACAACTAAACTACTGCATGCAGATCTGGTAACCTGGATTCTGTGGGAATGTAGTGGAGAGGATCCAGAGGTGAGTGACCAAGATTGTGGCAGGCCTACAGAATGCTTCATATGAGAACAGATGGTGTGTGAGTTTCTAAAACTAGCTCATATGCAAAAAAAAGAAGAAATGATAGAAGCATATAAGATATTAAAGGGGTTTTGTAGGTTATAGGATTGACACCAAAGACTTTTACAGTACATAGCAGGAAAAGGGAGAACAAGGAGTTGCCCATGGAAATTGTATAAGAATGTGATTAGGACGAATCAGGACTAGACTTTTTTTGCTTGGACAGTGGTGAATTTGTGAAATGGGTGTTGCAGAGGTGATTGCGAGTCCTCTGTTGGTGACCGAGTTTAAGAGGAGATGTTAGGTATTGTGAACAATGATTAGAGGTGGTCTTCCACAACAAGCCTTTGATTCCATGGAGATGAAGAAATAATAATAATAATTTCACTGTTTCGGGAGTCTCTGCCCTTCGAATGATCTCAAATAAAAACTGGGATAGTTCAATAAATTTTTTCAAGAATTGAATTCCAAATAAAAATTTCTGTATTGTCCAATCAGAATTCTGGATTAATCTGTGCAATGATGAATGAATAAAACAAATCTAACAGTCCTTTTTTCCAGCTGTTCCAGTAGATGATATGTTAGTTGTCCTTTCCAAAATTTATTCCACTGGCATCATTTTCAAACTCTTTAAGCACTGTGTTAAATTTAGATATTTTAGCAGGAACAATCAACAATCAGGCATTTAAACAAATTGAAGATGTGGCAATAGGCTTCCTATTTTATTCCATTTGCTAGCTTATACATGCAATCATTTGAATCTTTGGAACTTAACTTCCCCTCCCTCCCACAAGCTCAAAGTATGGTAGAGGTATAAAGACAATGTCTTTGGCATTTGGCCACACAGAGATATCCTTTTCTAACTTTTTACATTTTTTTCAATAACATTCCCGAATTACTTTTACTAAGGAAATGAACAAAAAAGCACTTTAGCCTTCCTTAATACTTCAGTTACAAGGGAAGCAAATGGGCTACTCATGTGTTTAAGTCTACTAAATTCCCACCCACACAACACACACACACACCTATATGTCACATGACATCACCATCCTGCCAAGAAACTTGGAATTATAAAAACCATTGCTACTGCGGGATTTGCTACGTAGGACAGACAGGAAGATCTGGAGAAATACACATGACTGAACACCAAAAAGACGTACAATACAAAAGAGAACAAAAAATGAGTCTTGCTTTCCATACCACTTCCACTGGACACGATGTACTCTGGCAAAAAACGATGCTGTTATACATAGAAAACAACAGTTATATAAGAAATTTAAAGAAGCTGCTAATATGCTAAAAAACCCAACCCAATGCAATAAAAATCAAGGTTTAATTCTCCATCAAGTGTGGTCAGCTCTAATAAAAAATCTACCTCAATCTGAACTCGAACTGTATGAATGAGAACAAGAACACATGACATTGTCCAGTATTGTTCAACGTCAATAACGTTTTATATCTGCATTCTGTTATTTGAGTTTATGAATAGCCAGACGGTTATGATTTGTATTTATTAATTCTCTTGTTTAAACTTTAAGTTATACTATTTACCCCCTGAAGATGTAAATCCTACGATTTACGAAACTTGTCGGGAACTATCATTTCAGTATTTTGTATAACTGAATAATAAAAAATGTGGTGTAATCACCGAAATATATCTTTTGAATCAATTAGCCACAGAAGTCTACACCTGCAGTGACAATAATTACGTCGATGATTGGAGTATCAGTGAAAAGGGAAGTTACATCAAAAGTGACTAATAAATCTATGTAGTTAGTGTGACATTCCTAATTTTACGAAATGTTGGATGTTTTTCTATATAGGAGGGGGAAATGACCTGCCAATTCCTTGAGTGCCACTGCTAATTTCTTGGCTAAATGATAATTGGGGCTGTCAATTTCTTCAGCTGTCAAGCCACAGTGGCATGTTATTTTTGTGGACTTTTGGAAGATTGCAAATTCCAGGGATATGAATGAATCAATTAGTATGTGTTTTATTTTAATTTAAACTATGTGCTTGTGCTTTGATACAGGAAGTTGTCATCATAATTCTACACATAAATAAATGATGGTCCCCATAGAAAAGAAAAAAAGAG
This sequence comes from Typopeltis vanoorti, assembly GCF_054136105.1. NCBI lineage: Eukaryota > Metazoa > Arthropoda > Arachnida > Uropygi > Thelyphonidae > Typopeltis > Typopeltis vanoorti. Next base: position 81,839,239 of record NC_143557.1, read on the forward strand.
TTATCATAAACCATGAAGATTTGACCCACAAGCAGTGCAATCACTACAGTAAGCTAAAGATACAGGTTTCTGTTTTTATTACTCATACAGCCTTTTTCAAATGATGTAAAGATACCAACCTGCTAACCTGTGTTAAACTGCAAAGAGAGCAAATCCAGGAGGTGTGCAAAAATCTGGCACTGGTCCAGAAAACCATGTTTTAAAGCTAACAAGATCTGTCTAATTAATTAAATCTAGATATTTGGGATTTTTCTTGAGAGGAGCAAAACACATTTTGGATAGAAATAAAGAAAAATGTATATCCAAGTTTTGAAGACTAAAACAACATCAGAAAATTATCAGATAATCTAAAAGTGATGTAATGAGAAGTAACAAACCACAAACCAACAACATGAGGAGTAGCT